>NC_092213.1:4174484-4319746 GCF_043381705.1 Parasteatoda tepidariorum
TATATATATATATATATACCCAATGCAGTAATTCTTCAACAGCAGTGTCATTTTGTAACTTCATGTTTAACTTAAAAGAAAAATGTTCCTACTCTTACTAGTTGCTCTTATAAGATCGCCATACCACGGGGAAAAGCGCTTCCGCAAATTCCATTTTATCTCCTTAATTTGAAATTTAAAGTATAGAAAAAATTAGTTCAGGCAAGCCTATATTAAGCCATGAAGTTTCAAACACTGAAAGGAAGTTTTTAAAATATCAAAACGGAAATAAACTATGACAGAATAACAATGGAGAAGTTCTCTTCGATTAATTTGTTCACATTTTGATATTTTAAAATTTTTTCCAGCAATTGTAACTTCATGGCTTATTCTAGGTTTGTCTGAACTCATTTTTCCTACGCTTTAAATTTTAAATGAGTCATGTCGATGAAAGTGATGCAAACTTTCTTCTGGCGTATTCTAGAGGGTTTAAATATCATTATTTGCACAAAAACTTAGAACAATGCAAAGAAATGTGAAAAGATTTTAACTTGGAATGAGAAAGAATAAATAATACGTTTCTATACCAAAACAATTAACAATTCGAAACATCGGGCCCCGATTTAACGAACTGCTACTTATCGAATCTCGAACAAATAACGATTTAACAATTTGATTTTCTACCCCATTAAAATAGAAGCAAAAACTCCGGTTTCACGAAGAATAAACCTCAAATTTACGAGTTATTTTGAGAGACGGAAAGAAAAAGTAAAACTTTCATTTTTTACGAATTTATTTTTTAAGTCTTTTATTCTTTTGAACACTTCAGCCTCTAATGTAACTGAACGGTTAAGAATTTTCTTAAATGCTCTAAAAATTTTACACTAGGAGGTGATGATTTTAACGGCAACCGCATGATGGGATAATTAATTTCTAGTATCGTCATTTTTAACATCGAGGAATGGTAACAAAAAAGAAATCGACATAAGTAGATTTTACACGAATTTAAAAAGGCAAAACGTATGGCACTTATAACTTGATTTAAATTATAAGAACTGTGTTACAGTAATTAAAAAGAAAAAAGGCTTCGGTATTTACCCAACCTTGATATCAATTTACCCACTTTCACAGAACATATTTAATAACATAACGTTTCACTTTAGAACAAGTCATTTTAAAACCCTCCCGGCAACAAACTGATTATCGACAACTTGTCGAACATCAATATTAGAACGAAATGAAGAACAAATAAAAGAATCGTGTTAAGCATTCGAGAATGATTAGCGGGCGTCACTCAAGAATAAATTTTAAAATAACCTTCGGGAATAGTTTGGCGGAAAACCCCAATTAAATTACACCTTTTATTCACCTTCCAAAACAGAATGTTTTAAAGGACCCTCGCCTTTAAAATCCTTCTGTTTTTTGGTAGCCACAATAATTTTCTATCACACGCGAACTGCGTCTTGAATAACAATAATATGTCTGCCTGGCGGTCATTTGCAAAGAGAATTTCTCACATCTTAATCTGAAAACATTCGACGTTTTCAAGGTGTTTTCCCTTCTCTTATTTGTCTTAACACTTTGAGCTGATCTAACAAGGATTTATAGCAGTTTAGAGGATCGGAAAAACTACATTATTTTTGCACTTTTCTACAACTACTTTGTTTCAAGTGCAGTTGACTACAACTTTGTAAATGTAGTGACTACAAATTACTTTGGAATTGTAGCGGCTTCTTCGCTATACTTTAAGGAGCCACACTTTGCTTAGGAAATTAATTGAAACCTGTATAATTTACACTGCTGAAAAAATTAATTTACACACTACGATTAAAGTGATTCTGAATAAAAAATTCGCTAATATTAAACACGAAGAATTATTTATAAATATTTATTCACGTTTATATGAGCCTTTTTGATATTCTGAAACAGTTTTTTTTTTTCGAATTTGTTCATTTAATCTTCAACTTCTTATGTTCTTCTTGACAACGAAAATTGAACTTAAGAAATGATAGGAAACTATCAAATACTTGCAATTTCGTTAAATGCTTGATGCTCTTTTATTTCTTCAAAGAAATGAAGTGAAAATACGTTCTCTTCCTTTGAAATAACATTACTTATTTACGAGTGCACATTCACATGTGTAAGTGTAACCAAAGTGATAAATTATCTATTATTCCTAATTATCTATTATCCTTCCTTTAATATTAGTTATACGTGACTCTATATACGCAATTCTTGTTAACTCACAGTCACAGGGGCATTTAAAATTGTGTCGCAGACCCACGAATATTTGTGCCCATCAAATTCCAAAAGTGAGTTGTGTTAGAACCCTGTTCTTATACTAAACTAGAGTGAAAGATAATAACCGCTACAAACTACTATTTTTTGTATCGCACTACTTACTACGCTACTTTTCGAAAAAAAGTTGCACACTTCACTACAAACTACAAAAAAAAGTAACGACTACAGTAGTTTCACTATTTGTAGTGCACTACCAATCTATATTTTAACGTAGAAGAAATAGTTTAAAAGCCTTTTGCTTTAATCAATTAATAAATAATTGGTATATTTAATAGTAAATATGATATGCAATGTCTGGTTACGGTTTCAATGAAAAATAATAATAATAAAAATATCGACCTGAGCAACTTTAGTTTTAATGAAAGCGATTTTCACAAATTCGAAGGAATGACCTTAACTATGCTAATTAAGTCGTGATAACTATTAAGCTACGGAATCATACACAAAAGCATACTTTCTTTGAAAAAACGTGTCTTTTTTTGGATGAGTTGAGATTTTTGATTATTAAAATGTAAAATAGAGTTGTAACAGTTTAATCAGGAAAGCGATCCATTTGGGCCCATTAATATTAGTTTTACTTTTAGTAGTGTATTTCGATATATCTCGGAAAGTTTTTAAACTAATAGATTTTTTTTACTTATAAATATAAATTTGTTGATTGGAAAAAACATTTTCACAAAATAAATTTTTACGAAAATGAATTTTTTTAAAAAATTTTTTTTTAAAAAATGAATTTTTACAATTTTTTTTTTTTTAAAATTAATTTTTACAAAAATATATGTTTAATAATAATTTATTACGTTTTTTTTAGATTACTTATAATGGCCTAAAAATTTTGAGTTGTGAGGCACACACATTTTTATATCTTTTTAAAGTATACAAATTTAAATGAGAAAATGCAAAAATAAGCAAAATAGGTCAAACACTTTTCAAGAAATCAAGTTTTTAAATTTACAAATTTTTTTTAAAAAAAATTTAATAACTCAGAAACTATTTATTACCTACCTATCCACATCTTAAAATTAAAAGAAAAGTCATAAAAATTTTCCTGTCCCTGCGTTTATTTTCTTTACTCTTTTTCGAATAAATTTTAACTAGTAGCCAAAAGAAAAAACGATTTGTTACAAATGCTGTCTGGCAATTCCAAGACAATTCTCATCTCAGGGTAATGAGGTCGGGGGGCTTATCTCGTAATTGCCAAGCGGGAGTCAAATATGTGCCACCACTTTTTACTTATTTATTTTATTTTCATCCTCTTGCAAAATGGGTACTGTTACTGTAATTCTACATGTCCGCGAATTTTTCGACTAGATTGATCGCATCAACTTCCCAACACCTCAATCACAAATAAAGAGTTGTAAAAATCTTAAAATAAGCGTTAATAACAAAGCAGTAAAACAAATAATAAAAAAAAGCTGACGATACGTTTGGAACTTCTTGGAGTTTGCTTTCCAGAATGAGTTGCTTTATTCTTAATATTACGAGTACGCAATTTTAATATTTATTTAAAGTACTTTTATCTTCTTATGAGGATTAAGTAACTCACAACTGGAAGCTTGAAACCCCAGAAGAAAAGCATGGCCGAGCCATACGATTTAAATCACATGGTTGGGCTTAATCACGTGATTGTGCTTGGCGGTTAACGTTGAAGCAATTAGGCTTATTTTGTTATAACGCTGGATCAATTTTCGGATCAGATTTAATTGGATGACGGCAAGTGACGTCACACGTGTGTATGGAACTTGAAGCATCTGAATAGTGGAATGGTGGCATCAGCGAATGCCACGATTTACCCACAATAAAATCGCTTGCAGGAATCTGATTACTGTCTTGACGACATTTTAATGTAATTATGAGTACTGAAAAAAGGAAAGGCATTTTAAGACGTCTTAAGAAACTTATATTGGATAGAACTGAAAATAAATTCAGCCTATTAGATATAACAAGAGAGTATAAACATAAATGGGTGCGATTTTTGTAACTTGAAGTGTTATAACATTTAAAAAAGTCAAGTATGAAAAAAAAGGAAAAACTGACCAACGAATAACCTGTGGTCTTAATAGTGCGATTACAATTTTCTCTCTTTTGTAATTAATCGTTATTATGTCCATTTTTTCATTCATATGTTTATTTAATTCATCCACCTCTAAGTCCTTCGACTGTTTTTTTTTTTCTTTTTGTTCCTTCTAGTGGTCTGTACAGTGTGGCAAAAAAGGAAGATAAATAAATGAAGAAAGAAAACAAAACAACAACAAAACACAGACCTACCTGAATAACTTCTGATTTTAAAGATCGGATCTTCACGTTTTAGGACTCAATCTTAATGGTTTGAAAGGGTGACCTCAAATATGCTAATTAATTAGTGTAGACGATATTTTCAGTTTCGAAATTAGGCACCAAAACTTATTTCTTCTGAATAAACATACCTATTTTTCGACGGATTCGGATTTCTATCCCCCCCGAAATATAGAGGGTAGCAGCAATCTGGTATATAGGGTTCCCATAGTTTGATCAGGAAAACGATCCAAAGTTTGGACCCCTTCATGTTAATTTTACTTTCTGCGTTTTTTGCCATACCTCAAAATCTTTTCAAGCGATTCGAAACATTTTTACACACGATTTTAAAATTCATTTATTCAATGATAAAGCCACGTAATAAATAAATTTTAGTAACTGTTTATAACTTTTTTTTTATTTCCAAAAGACAGTCAAAAAATTTTGAATTGTAAGGTATACGATTTCTTACATCAATTTAAAGTATGTAGTTTTAAGTGGCAAAATCTAAATCGGTTAAATAGTTACTGTAAAATCGAATTTTAATGAGGTAGTATATTTTTTGGCTCACTATCCCTTAACTTTCTAGGACCCTTTGTAAGTGACAATGAGCTAACTCCCATCAACACTTACTTAAATGTTCCACTATAAACTGAATCCACTACAAGACGAACAACATGGAAATAAGTTGCTCAAATAAAAGATATTTTCAAATTATCATTAATGAGTGTCTAGTAAATTATGAGTGCAGGGAAGGTGTCGCTGATGTTTCTTGGTAAATCCTATAAGAAAAATTTCTGCAAAAAAAACAAAAAATCTTATTAAATTTACGGTTTTAAATTGGTTGATTTTGCAAATCCATTAAACGTACGAAGTAAATCAGCAGACGTAACGGATTTTTATCATACAAGAAAAAAAAATTTCTGCGAAAGTCACAAAATAAATCCGTAGTCAGAACGTATTTTTTAGAACAAGTAAGCATTTTCTGTGATCGTTACAGTAAGTATTATCTATGATCGTTGAGAAATAAATTAGTATATAAAATCAGTAATTATGAAACTAAGTAAATCAGTAGTATTCTTAAAGTAATGGATTTTTTCTCAAACAGTAAAATCTGGAGTGATATCTAGACTTGCTCTGAATTTGTTTCCGGTGATGTTCGGTGACTGACCGAAATCAAGAGAATGTCGACTTTCATCGGTGAATGCCATAGTCGATTTGGTGATTGTCCGAAATATGTGTTATATTCGATTTGCCATTAATTTATTCCTTGATATTATTATATTTATTCGATATTTTAATATCTGTTGAGGATAGATAGCACTTGACCTTAAAAAACCATTGATGTAGGGAATACCGGGCAGTGGCACTAGACCTAGTATATATTTCCGACATTTACGAAAGCTACTATGTGATAGTCAACATTCACCGGTGGAAGTCAACAACCACCTATTTCGGTCATTTACAGTAACACATACATTAGTAGCAAATGTACAACATAAGCTGAATTATGTTTTCGAAAAAGAAATCTCCTGAACATTGAGAATAGCAATGCGAGAAATACTAATGCAATTTTTCAAAACTGCCATGAAAGCTGACGGGCATTTATTGACCATTTCACTTGAATAATCTTTTAAAAATAACGAATCTATTTAAAAATTTATAGTTTAGAGAAAACTGAGTTAGGTAAACTTAAACCGCGAAGTTTCAGATGCTAAAAAAAATTTGTTTTTTAAATATCGAAGTATACGTAAACACGCTTTTCCCTAACTAAACCAAATTATTTATGTTGGTGAAAGTTAAATCTTTTCTAATGTAGTTTGCTTTTTTCTAATTAAAAAACTGACGAAGAAAAATATTATTAAGTAAAAATTTGTGTTATCCCCAGAAAACTATAAACTAGATTGTTCGTAAAACGGAAATTTTAATTTCACAAATTGAAGCAATTTATATCGCGCTCCAAGTAACTCCAAGTCGTGGAACTCGCCCAAGTTCTAAAGAAAAGAATAAACTAGTTGCTGCTGCTGCCATCTATATTTCAAGACTGATACTATTTATTGAAATTGCTTGATGGGCTCACAGCTATTTTTTTAATTATAAAAAGAAAAATTAATGTTTGATGAATTAAAATTGAAATACATTATCATATTTCAAATGAGACTCCGTCAATTTCACTTAAGGGTTTCTCCCATTTAATAAGTTTGAATTAGCAAGTTAACAAAGAAAATTAGTTCTTTCGACATACAGTGCGGATGAAAAACAGAACACCTTGAATTATTTATCATCTAATCACTAATGATAAGATTTCTGCGTACTAGGGCTCAAACTTAATGGTTCACGTGATTGACCTCAAATTAGTTAATTAATTAGCATAGATAATTAGTTAATGTGAGGAATCAGATTCAAGAACATAATTTCTGTGAATAAACATCTCTTTTTAGAGAGAATTTTGATAATCGAAATCGTTTATCATAATCGTCATTATAATTTATAATTTAGTCATAATCGTCATTATAATTTAAAGAAAAAATGCAATTTTTAATTGATATTCATTATTTCAATTAATAACAGTCGAAATAATTTTGAATTGTAAGGCATAAAAAATTTTGCATCACTTTAACGAATGTAATTGGCAAATTATGAAATTTGAACAGAATCAGTCGAAAAGTTCCTTTGAACTTTAATTTCAAAAAATTTGATTTCTCAGGATCCGTGTAAAAATAGGTTACGTTCATTTAGAGAAAATATGTTTTTGTGTCTGATTCCGTGATTTAAAATATTGTTTACACTAATATATTAACATATGTGTGGTCACTCCCATTGACCATTAAATTGGAATCCTAGTCCTAATATTCAGGGAGGGATTTTTTTTCTCGCATTGCATACATTCTTGTTAAAGACATTGATTCTTTTAAGTTACAATTTCATTTTTTAAAGATGAGAGTAAAAATAATTTTGATTATGCAGCAATTAAACGAAAATATTTTAAAAAATACTTTATCAAAATTAACATAATACGGACATTGCATGGTTACTTTGCAATACTTAACGCCAATTTATTGACTTACTATTATTTTACTATCTCTTTACGGCAGGGGTTATAAACTTGAGGGGTACATTCTCTTGGGGGAAGGAGCTAGGTAAAACTAAATGCGGGACGCAAACGTATCGGTAAAAAAAATAGATAAAAAAAGACAGCGAGAAGTAACGAGAAAAAAATATTATTAAAAGTTAAAAAAGTATTGAATTTTCTGAAGGAAAAGCAATGAAATGCATTCTGACTAAATAAAAATAAAATACATTTTTACACTAATATTATACATTCACAAATAGTGTCGTACATACTGCAGGCACTACGCATTTAATAATTATGTTATTATTAAACTAAAAGCAAGATTAAAACTTATTAGTGGCTTTCTTGGACCTGAACAGAACAAAGTAACTTTTAAAGTTTAGTGTCTAAACACAGTGAAATAGGAGATTAAATTAAAATAAAAAAAAATTATTGTACAGGGGTGGAGAAAGCAATGAAGCGTGCGGTAAAAAATTGAATCACAAACACTAAAAGGTGGAAAAGCACTGTCTTTGTACAGTACTTAATAAAAAAATCTGAAAAATAGCTTAGAGGTATAGTTTGCATATTTATGGAGGTAAAGTATTACGTATTTAAAAAAACTCACATAATCAGAATAAAATTTAACGTAAATTTGTGTAATCTGGCATAAATCATAGAATCGATCGTCACTAATGTCATCATCTTTGTCAAATCATCAGCGTCATAAAAAAAAGGAATGATTTTTCTATCCTCTAATTACAAAACACTTCTTTCTGTTTTTAATATATATATATATATTGAACATTGAGAATAGCANCTAAGCCTTCACCTCAAATCGATATATATATATATATAAGAAAAATAACGATAATAATTTAATAATTTTATAAAATCATTCCGCTCCAATTAAATATTTTCAAAAAAAAATTTCCTCCTTTTTAACAAAATAATTTAATAAACGAAATTTTCTGAGAAATTTTAGAACTTTATTCAAACAAAACTAGCAACCATTTTTTTAAATCATTGTGATCGAATTAGTTTGTTCATTAAAATGTTTTTTTCTTAACTTCACGTTCCAATTTTTCTATGATTTTTATTTATTTATTTTACGAAAACTATTGTGTTTATTCTAGCCCTTTCATGATCATGATACATGTGTTAAAATAGTGTCTTGAGTGTTGACACTAACTAATCCAGCTACTAAAAAATCTGACATTTACATCGAAAACAGTTTTATTTTGCTGCGATACTTCTGAATTCAATTATAGATCGGATATGAACTAAATGTCCAGGCATTGAAAAGTTGATATCATTAATCTTGAAATAATTCGATAATGAATTTTACGAGTATTGATCGTTTTGGAAATTCAACAGATCTAATAATTATAAGTGTTTTCATCGCATAGGTGAAAAATTTCTGAATCTTTTTAAAAATGCAATAAAACAGTTAAAAAGGAAATCTTTAGAGACTTGAAAGACATGACAAATTTTATTTCGATAAAGAAAAAACAAAGACCGCAATATTCAGATAAAAGTATAAGATTTTTTCTCAATTTAGTAATCAACTTACAAACAAATGCAATCTAAATTATGAATCCGATTTTTTTAGAAAGTTAAAGACCAATGTTTTTGAAGATTAGGTAATTTTTAGCAGTAATTAAGATAATCACTTTTAATCTAATGAATATTAATGAAAAATCTTTGAATGCACTTTATATAATAAGCAATCTTAATTAAATTACCTAGGCTATCCTTAAAAATTTACTCAAAATATTATTTTAAAAAAATGTTTTCCGTAAAGATTAAAAAATATATTATTCAACCGAATGTTTGGAAAATTTTCATATACGTTTTAAGATTTTTTGGAATATCAATATTAGGAGATTCTACTCTGAAATACAATTTCCTCCAGAAAGTATACAACACATTTTATACAGTTACATACTTATTGTGGGTAATATCTTCCATGTATGCTTCAATTGCTGCCAACCTGTTTTCAAAGGAAACCATTATTTTTTCCGTAATGAACATCATTAGGGTGGTCATTGTAATTGCTATATCAGTAAATCTTCGTTTAATCTTGAAGAAAGTGATTAAGAAAGTGCAGCTGATACGCCTAATTGCGAACTACCATCGTATAAAACCTTTTCGAAGGAAATCGAATAAGTTAGTGATGTTTTCATTTGTTCTACTTTCCATTTATTACATAGCACGTATTTCTCTATCCACTGTGTACGAAATTGATATAACATCACCTTTGAAGTTATTTTGCATTGGAATTTTTGGTCAAAGAAATTTCACCAGTTTCGATCAGCCCTACATTGAAACTGTAAAGAGTGTTCTTATTTGTTCATCATTCGCTTTTTTGACTTTTTTGCCATACACAGCTGGTGTCATCTGCTACTTAACTCAGTCGGAGAACTATAATATTATTCAATCTTACTGCTCCACAGTTAAAGTGTTTGTTGGAAATGGAATAACATCAAAAAAACTATCTGCAATCATCAGTGACTATGAGCGAATAACAAATGCCGTGAAGCAAGTCAATGATTTGCTTGAAACTTTGATTCTGTGTCTGATTTTATATTGGTTTATATCTATTTGTTTTTACCTGTATTTATTTTTAAGTTATCACGCTACTACTTTGCAGTGCATGGCAATTTCAATCAGTTTGGCAATTCTATCAGGTCAATTAATAAGTTTCGTTAATATCTGCGATAAAATTGGAAATGAAATACTGAACATTCGAGCTGTTATAGATTTCGAAATTGAGCAAAATAAAGATTTGCTTATGAAAGAAGCTGGACTTTCATTCACGCGTTCAGCATTTAAACGATTTAGTAAAAATGTTTCTGTTGCTCCATTGGGATTTTTTAAGTTGAATAGCAGTTTCATTCCTGGAATCTTTGGATTAATTATAACTTATAATATCATTCTTTTGCAATTTCAGGATAGTCCAACCTTAGTGGCTAAGCCTTCACCTCAAATCGCAACATTAATAAATTCTAATTGAAAGTATGCTTAGTAATACAAGAATTACACTAAGCTAATAAACAATTTTAGCTATCGCAAAAATTACAAGTCATAAAAATCAATATAAGCAATTTGAAAAATTACACTAAGTCAATAAACAACATAAGCAATTGCGAGAATTACACAAAGCAAAAATAAATTTTTTTGTGTAATAATAACAGTTGAATTTCATTCGTTTTGTAATTTATTGTTGAGTTATTAAATTGAATAACAGTTTCAGCTGAGACGCAAAGACCCGAAGCTTGGACAGCAGCAGTTTTATGAAGATTCTGCGGAACTCAAGTGATGAAATAGTCATGATTCTTTACGTTTCCGCATTTGTAATGCAAAATATTTTGCTTTAGACCTTTCTGAACTCTTAAAAATTATGGCCAAACATTTTCGGATCACTCTGCTAAATAAGTCTGAGTCGTCGTTCTTCGGAATGAGACTGAAACTCGCATATGACTGACATTGATTCTGGAAATTGCAATTTAATGTATTTTAATGAACAAGAAGTGATAATTGTGAACAACTTTTTGGAAAGTAAAAATTGTCGGTGTAAGAATTTGCCTGTTAGGTGCTCTGACCCGAATCCTGTGTACCCGAGACTTTCTTGAGACTGGAAGCCGCATTTCAATGAATGACTATAACTCTAGAAAAAAATATTTATGAACAAAAACGTATATCCACATAGAGTTTATTTGAAAAACTACTTTTTATAAAGAGTTTCACCTTATAAATCAGCCAGCTAGGACCCCAGATCTCAACCTTATGCATAGTACGGCTGAAACGCTCACTGGAACTCGCATGTAGTGTCAGTGGAACACGCTGATAAACGTGATACGGCAATCAGCACAGGAATTTCTAATCTGCTCTGTTTCCAACATAAAATAACTCACTTAAAAGGGGGTTATACCCCTTATTAATACCTTTTTTGTTGTTTTCCACCTTTAGTTTATACATTCTGAGCTCAAAGAGTGCTGCACACGATCATGCTTGCGTTTTACAACAGTTGAAAGATTATCCGATATACTTTTCAACTTCCCACAGTTAATTTCAATCCCTGCTCAGATTTGTGATGAGATTAGGAACAAAACTGGAAAAGGTATAGAAAAAATGGACTCGAGAGTTGCGCAAAATCTGATCAGGCTGTATAATGGGCATGGAGTTGATGTCATGTCATTTTATTTTATTACCATCGTTGAACAGTCGACCCAATTTTTTGGGTTTATGACCACTAATGTTCAACTCCGTAGCCTTGTGATTTTGAACCCAATCCAGAAGACAAAGGAATTCCTGAATCAAATATTGGGAGAAATTTGCCATCGTGGAAGACTTTTTGATGCTACTAACCCGCACTTGCGTTACATGAAGAGGAAAACTACAAAAACTTCCCATGGTTAGCCTGATGGCAAGGAGATTCAAACCCATTATACGTCTACCACTGAGGATATTTTACGTCAGCACTGTGGTTGGTGTAAACTGAATGCGGAATTCGTATCAATCGGCCATCGCTGGGATTCGAACCTGGTACACCAGAGAGGTCCTGGGTTCGAATCCCGGATGTAACATGCATGCTCTTTCCTCCTCTTTTTCGTCCTTTTCCTGTGGGAACAACGTTTGCCTATACTTCGTTTCACCTTAAGTTGGCACTGCTGGAAAAGATAGGAAATGTACGCCTTTAAAAAAGTATTTCGTCGTTATTTTGGAATTAATTACACTTTAAATGAGCGTACAAATATAAATAATTGTTGTATAATAAGAAATGTGTATCTTGAAACATGTTTTAGAAGTTTAATCATCTTTAAATGTATTTAACTTAAAAATACCTTCTCAGTAAAGCGAATGTACAAAGAAGGAGGAGGTGTTTTAGTTTGGCGATGAATTAGTTTCCGAGGACGAGGGAATGGCACTTTGGCTATGATTTTGCACTGGTCAGCTATCTCTTTCGAGTCTGTCTTTGAGCTTTATTTCAATTTCTACACTCGCGACTTTTTTTTGCTATTTACTTAATTTTAAATTGTTTTTTAATAGTTATTAATTTTTATTTTTTTGTAACTCCTTGTTTATTTAATTTTTTTTTCTAATTACTACATGTTACCTTTTTTTTTTTTGTTCGTTTGTTTTTATAGCCATTAATTAAACTCTATATCGGATTTTTGAAGACTTGGGATTTTCTTTCGAGAAGGAAGATAAGAGGTTTTTATAAAGAGGTTTTTATAGAGGGGAATTAAAGATTCAGATTTAAATTTTAATTCTAACAAAACTAGTAACCATTTTTTAAATCATTAAAATTGAATTAGTTTCTTCATTAAAGCATTTTTTTCTTGATATCACGTTCTAATTTTTCTCTAACTTTTATTTATTTATTGTTACGAAAACTACTGCATTGATTTTACATGATCTTTTTAAATGTGTTGAAATATTGTATTGTGCGTTAAACCAATCTAATCAAAAACCTGACATTTAAATCGATAATAGTTTCAACTTGTTGCGATGCTTCTGTATTCGATTGCAATTCAGATATGAACCAAATGTTCAGCCATTGAAAAATCGATATCAAAAGGTATTGATTTTGAAATAATTCGATAATGAATTTCACGAGTATTGTTCATTTCGAAAATTCAATAGAAGGGGCATATCTAATAATTATAAGTGCTTTCAAACACAATACAGTTGAAAAGAAAATCATTAGAGATTTGAATGAGATGACAAATTTTATTTAGATAAAAAGAAAACATAAACATAAATCATGGGATTGAGACTATTAAATTTTTTTTCAATAGAGAAATTGACTTACAAATGCAATCTAAATTACGAATGCGATTTCGTTACTACGTTTGTGACACATGTGATTTGAAAAAAAAATTTTGATAATTTTTTGAAAGTAAAGAGATAATAATTATAGTTTCATAAATATGAGCAAGTAATGTTGGAATAGACTTCATTTAATAAGCAATCTTAATCAAATCACACAACATATCATTAAAAATTCACACAAAATATTATATAAAAAAATGATTTCCGCAAAGATTAAGAAAAATATTATACAACCGAGTGATTGGAAATTTTTAAAATACGTTTTAAGATTTTTTGGAATGGCAATGTTGGAAGATGTTACTCTAAAATACAATTTTATAAAGAAAGTATACATCACATTTTATGCAGTCATATACTCATTGTGGGTAATATCTTCGACGTATGTTACAATTGTTGCCAACCTGTCTTCAGAGAAAAACATTGTTTTTTCCTTAATGAACATCCTTAGAATGGTCATTATAATTGCTATATCAGTAAATCTTCGTTTAGTCTTGAAGAAAATGATTAAGAAAGTGCAGTTGATACGCCGAATCGCGAACTACCATCGTATAGAATCTTTTCGAAGGAAATCGAATAAGTTAGTGATGTTTTCATTCGTTTTACTTTCGATTTATTACATAGCAAGCATTTCTCAAGGCACTGGGCACGAAATTGATATAACATTACCTTTGAAATTATTTTGCATTGGAGATTTTGGTCAAAGAAATTTCACCAGTTTCGATCAGCCCTACATTAAAACGATACAAAGTATTCTTTTTTGTTCATCATTTGCATTTTTTGCTTTTATGCCATACACAGCTGGTGTCATCTGCTATTTAACTCAGTTAGAGAACTATAATATTATTCAATCTTACTGCTCCGCAGTTAAAGTGTTTGTAAGAAGCGGGATAACATCAAAAAAACTATCTGCAATCATCACTAACTATGAACAAATAACAAATGCCGTGAAGCAAGTGAATGATTTACTTGCAACTTTGGTTGCGTGTTTGATTGGATATTGGTTTATGGCTATTTGTTTTTACCTGTATTTATTTTTAAATCTTCGTGCTTCTACTTTGCAGTGTGCGACGTATTCAATCAGTTTGGCAGTTGTATCAGCTCAATTAATAAGTTTCGTTAATATCTGCGATAAAATTGGAAATGAAATACTGAACATTCGAGCAGTTATAGATTTCGAAATTGAGCAAAATAAAGATTTGCTAACGAAAGAAGCTGGACTTTCATTCACGCATTCAGCATTTGAACGATTCAATAAAAATGTTTCTGTTGCCCCTTTTGGTTTTTTTAAGTTGAATAACAGTTTCATTCCTGGAATCTTTGGATTAATTATAACTTATAATATCATTCTCTTACAATTTCAAGATAGCTAATCCTCAGAGGCTACTCCTTCGTCTCAAAACGCAAGATTAAAAAATTCTAATTGGAATTATGCTTTCCCTTATGAGAAAATCGAGGTATAAATGAGGTATAAAAGAGGTATATTTTAAAGGTATAAAGGAGGTTGTTATTTAAATGCGTCGTCAGGTTGAAAAGGGTGCAAATGAATACCTCAAATATACCTTAAATATCCCTCCTGAGGTATATACGTTTCAACCTGAATTGTTTAATTTTACATCTGTGGAGAGGCAAATATTTACTACGTTAAGGTGTTTCCTTTTCAACCTTAGGTTATTACTTATCAACCTGAAGTATATATTTTTACGCTCGTGGAAGCATTTGTTCAACAACACTTCAGGTTATTATAAATCTACCTCAGGTGTATTTTGTTCTACCTCAGGTAATTATTTTTCAACCTCAGGTATCTAATTTTTATGCTTGCAGAGGTATATATTTTTCAACCTATGGTGTGTCATTTCAGTCTTCAGGTTTTTATAAATCAACCTCAAGTATATTTTTTGATACTTGGAAAGGTTATTTTTTATAGTTCCGCCCTCATTTGCCCTAAACTTCTTTTAGCCTAAACTGTCAAAATGGAAAAAGGGTGGGGTCGAGCAGGTGTGGTAGTCAAAGATAAGAAAATAATTTTGTTCTTCAGCAAAAGGGAAAACACATAAGGGAAAAGAGCGTGTTGAAGATGATGTTAGGGATTTTTAACTGCTTTGGAACACTATAAAGTGTGATGTAAAGGAGTATCAATTAAAAAACTGTTTATTTATTTATTTTCCGTTTCACGTGCTTGATAACATTTTCAACGTAACAAAAGCGAAATAATTAGCATTATTAATTTACGCAAATTATTTTGCCATGTGTTCCATGTTCTACCTTAGGTTATTATTTCGTAACTTCAAGTATATGGGTGATTCTCATGAAACATGATATTCACTGTCCCTTGCTCCAAGATCTAATACTATAATACTAAAAGAACTTTTTTAAAAAAAATATAATAAATAGCATTGCTGTCAGCTATGACTTTGCACTAGCATTGACTGTTTTGTATACTTAAAAAATTTAATTCGATATCAAAATGTCATTTTCCTGGCATGTCCCAAACAATATTTCCAATAATAACTAGCTTCAAAACTTCCCATACATTTTTCAAAATCTAATATTTTTTTTTATCTTATCCTATGTAAGCATTTCTAGAATATACGCAGAGGGTATTGTTTACTAAAACTTCGTTTAAAGTAATTTTTTCTGTCAATAATTTGTTTGTCCCATGAAAATCTGTCAGTTTCCTGACTACTTTTATTTAGTGATTTATAACCAAAATAGATAGCGCCAGGAATCAATATCTTATGTTAATAGATTGATTAGATACCTTGCTATATGAACATGTCTTGTTGCATGAATAAAGAACCAATTTTCTGGCTCAAAATCTATTTCAAAAAATTTTTCAAGGTGAGTAGGTTTTTATGCTGTCATTTTCCTGGCTTCTTGAAATCATTAATAACAAAAACTACATGGATTAATCTGAGTTATTTTAAGAAATAATGTTGTTTTCTGCAGAATATAAACGTCTTCGGGCAAAATATTAAATTAAAGTAAAGTTATATGCTATAAAATGACAAATTTGTCTTTATCCTGTCTGTCATTTTCCTGGCTTATGAATGCCAGGATATTGAAGTGTCACCATAAATTCTTTTTAACTGCTAATACTGTAAAGAGGGAAAGCAAATATTAACCTAATACCAAGTTTATGTATGATTGTAATATGCTTGGATGTAATCAAAGTTATTTATTTATTTAATGATTGATTATTATACACAATTTTATTCTGTACATATCAGCAACAAAAATTTTTTTGTTTCTTTCTACAGTGGATAAAAATAATTAATTTAAGCAATTTATGGTCCATCTAACATAAAGGCTTAAGTTGAGTTGCTTACTATTAACTTAAACTGACTGTTATTTAAACTTCTAAGGTAATATGTCATTTTCCTGGCATTCAAGATTTGGTGAATTTCTATTTTATTTTTTTTTCTCGAGCAAATGTTTATAAATGTTATTTGCATAGATTATAGAAAACTAGTGGGCTGTGCCCCCTGCTCGCTAACGCTCGCCAACCCCCAAAATTTGCTACGCAATCTTATATGGTTTGCTTCGCAAACCAAGCTCGCTTCGCTCGCTACTACTTTAGGTACATTGCAAATGCACAAAATTCTAAGAATTCAAAACAATCATTCAAATCCATATAACAACTTTTTTTTTAAAGAGAAATTACATCTTTTTAGTAAATACTAAGTCATTAAAATAAATTTGAATTCAAATAAATGACATGTAATTCGTTAAACCTATTAGAAATGTGCTATAGTATAAAATCTTAAGATAAAATTTCGAAAACTGATATCTCTTTAAAAAAGTTAAAATTTTGGCTATAATTAAGTCTATTAAAAATTGAAATAAGTGAATTGCAATGGAAAAACCTGCATAAACAAAAAATTGAATTTCGGAAGAAATCTCATTTGGTGAGAATGTCAAAAAATTGTCAAAAAATACAAATTACTCTTGTCAAAAAATACAAAATAAACTGACCTCAAATAAAACTCCAAGGACTTCGAATCAAATAATTAAGGATACTACTATCACGTTTAATATAAAAGGAAGATTTATTAACTAAACAATAAAATTACAGCATCGCAGTTCCAAAAAACAAATCTCACACTCACTCAAAAAAACAATTTACATTCTAATTAGTCACCATAGCAACCAAAAAACTCTTCTCGTTACCATCTACAAACTGATATATAATAAATAAATTATTTAACAAAAAATACGATGCGCATAAGCACATCCTATTTTACACTCTGGTTATTTCAGTTTCCGTTTTTAGAAGCGCTATATGTTGAGCCACCTAAACTAAATTTGGCATGTGATATTTTTAGCTGCAATCATTGGTTGATTTTCTAGCGTTGCCATTCGGGGAGTTGTAATGAGGCTTTTTTTTTATCGCCGTGTAAGAGAAATATATATATAGATTAAATAAGATAATTGTCAAAGATAGATTTCCCCTCCCATTAATTGAAGACATTTTAGATAGACTACAAGACTCGAAAATTTTCAGTACAATTGATCTTAAGAACGGATTCCTACATGTCGATGTAAATAAAGATAGTAGAAAATACACTTCATTTGTGACACATGAAGGACAATATCAATTTCTTAAAGTTCCTTTTGGACTATGCAACTCTCCCGCTGTATTTCAAAGATACATAAACACCATTTTCCGAACTTTGATTAATGAGGGTATAGTTTTACCATATTTAGACGACGTTATAATTCTGTCTTCCTCCCTTGAAGAAGGTATTGAACGACTTAATCGGGTTTTAAATATTGCTAGTGAATATGGACTTAATATTAATTTCAAGAAGTCCCATTTCTTAAAGAAGCGCATTGAATTTTTAGGTCAAGTGATAGAGGATGGAAAAATATTCCCATCTACCTTGAAAACCAAAGCAGTTCTTAACTTTCCGGAGCCAACAGATTTGAAAAAAATTCATAGTTTTTTGGGATTGACCGGATACTTCAGAAGATTTATTCCGAACTATTCTATAATAGCTAGACCGCTGAGTGACCTACTAAAAAAAGATCATAAGTTTAAGTTTAGTATTGAAGAAAAGAAAGCGTTTAATCAATTAAAATCTTTGTTAGCCCAAAATCCTGTTCTTTCAATATATAACCCTACATACGAAACCGAGTTACACACAGACGCCAGCTTAGAAGGATATGCTGCCATCTTAATGCAAAAACCCCCTGATGAAAAACATTTTCACCCCACTTACTATATAAGTAGAAAAACGACTGATGCTGAAAAAAAGTATTCCAGCTACGAACTTGAAGCTCCTGCTATCGTAGAAGCCCTCAAGAAATTTCGCATCTATCTGTTAGGTATTCCATTCAAAATAATTACTGACTGTGCTGCTTTTGAAAAGACTATGTCAAAACGAGATTTGTCGACTCGTGTAGCTCGTTGGGCACTTTTGCTGCAAGAATTCAACTACATAATTGAGCATCGTTCTGGAAATAAGATGGCTCACGTAGACGCCCTTAGCCGATCTCCAATTAATGTATTTTGTGTTACCGTCGATAATATTTTACCAAGATACAGGTCAGCCAAAGATAAAGATACTGGAATTAAGACTATAAAAGAACTTCTTAAAATTTCGAATTATGAAGATTATTGCAATAGAAACGGAATTTGGTATAAATTTGTTGATGGCAAGGAATTGGTGGTTGTGCCAGAAAATATGCAAAACGAAATTATAAGAACAGATCATGAGAAAGGACACTCTGGAATTAAATATACGGAAAAAGAAATCGAAGAATATTATTTCATACCCAAACTTAGACAGAAAATAGAAAAAATCATAGCAAATTGTGTTCATTGCATACTGGTGAATCATAAAAGAAGAAAGAAATAAGGACTATTACATTCATTGCATAAAGAAGAATTTTAGTGCTTGCCAGGACAAGAAAATAAAGACTGTAATTTTTGAAGATGAAAAATTAATTGCTAAAGAATTTGATTGTTGAAGAAGAAACAAAAGACTTGTAAAGACAGAAGAGTGAACGTGCCTGAACCGATTGACTCTTACTCGAAAGATTTTTTTTGTGAAAGATACTAACCTAAAACATTTATTTTTCAGTTATCAATTTTATTTGTCAGTCTGTTCTGCTTTTTCTTTTTTATTCTTTTTAGAGTCGCTGGAGGACCAGCCGAAATGCAGGACGGCCGATTCTGTAGTGCCAGTTCCTATCTGTAGAGGCCCCAAACAGCTGGGAGTGCAACTAATGTTGAGAGGTTGCGAAATTTGGTGATGGCAGATCGTCGTTTGACATTGCGGGAGATTGCAGAAGAGGTTGGAGTGAGTAGAGATTCCGCACAAGCAATATTGCTTGAAGATTTGAACATGAACCGAATGGCTGCGAAATTCGTACCCAAGTTGTTGTCCCCGGAACAAAAAGACCTCCGTTGCACAGGACCTTTTGAACACCACCAACACTGATCCTGGGTTTCTGAATACCGTGAAAACTGGAGATGAGTCATGGTTGTACGGGTACCACCTAGAAACAGAAAGACAGTCGTCGCAATGGAAGCATCCCGATTCACCAAAGACGAAGAAAGCGCGGCAGCTGCGAAGCAAAATCAAGGTGATGCTGACTGTTTTCTTTGATGTCCGTGGAATTGTGCATCACGAATACGCACATTAAGGACAAACAGTGACAAAGGAGTACTATCAAGATGTTCTGCGGCGACTCCGTGAGGCAGTTCGGCGCAAAAGACCAGACTTGTGGACGGCGAACAACTGGCACTTGCATCATGCAACGCCCCTGCACATTCATCCCAATTGATCCCCACTTTCTTAGCCAAACATGGAATTACAACCATTCACCAACCTCCCTACTCTTCAGATCTGGCTCCTTGCGACTTTTGGTTTTTTCCAAAATTGAAGACGCCACTGAAAGGATCCCGTTTTGAGAGTAAAGAAGAGATAATGCGACGACGGAGGTGAACACCATTCCTAAAGAAGACTTCCAGAGTTTCCAGCAGTGGAAGGATCGGTGGGCTAAGTGTGTGGAAGCACAAGGGGTCTACTTTGAAGGGGATTAGGGTCCCAACTCCGTCAGATAGTTGAAATATTTTTCTGGCCAAAGGTCGGATACTTTTTAGACAGGCCTCGTATATAATAACAGGGCTACATCCTTGTTAGCATTGTGGTATTCAGCTTGATTAATTCAGTCGTAAACCATATACGTTCTCAAAAGGTTTATTCAGTTCACATCCACACTCCACCAGGGAAGGGATGCGGACAAAACTCCGGATGGTTCCGTCAGATCTTACAGGGAACACATTGTTCAGCAAGAGACATGCGAAAACCATCGATCCCGCATTAAATACTAATAGAAAATTAGTAAAAAGGCTCAGTCTCGTAACCTTACACATTAAGGAAAATCATTTAATGCTTCCTAATATGGAAGTGAAAGAGGGACGAGATTCTAAAAATAACTCCTCCTTTGAAATATAAATCTAATTATAATTCAATGGTATGTTTTCATCCTTCTACAACTATTCTTTACCAAAGACATTTTATGAAAACGAAAGAGTTTTAATATATATATATATATATATATATATATATAGGGGTGATTCTCACGAAACATGACAATTCGGACCAAAAAATTTCTTCAAATTTAAAGTCTTCAAAATAATCTAAAATTTTTTTTTGTATACTTCTTTAGCTACACTTATTCATATTTTATAGACAGCAGNTATATATATATATATATATATATATATATATATATATATATCCAAGCAAACGATCAGTTTACAATACAGCTATAGTAGAGTTTCAAAGCAAAATTGCTATTTTAAGAATCTTTCAATTTTCAATAATTTATTTATAAGCAAAACTATGAACATTTTACTCGATTAATCAGCTTGCATAGTGCTACGTTAAAACATATTCATTTAAGCAAAATAAAAAAATATTTATATTTGAATAAATAACAAGCAATAAAATATACTACACGTAATCTTCTGTTACGATTCACCAGTAACGTTACCCCAAACAGTGACGAGAAATATTCCGATTGTTCTCTATTATTGCTAAGCCTACACCAATAGCCTTTAAGAATATCCTCCGACTTAAATCATTTAAGATCAAGACGCATCTTGATCACAAAAATAATAAAATTTAAGTATATTGAATTGTTAAAATTGAAGCATATTTGATTAAAAGTGATAAAACCAAATTAATAAATGTCAAACACACTTACCGAATTTCGAATAGACTTCAATTGTCAACACACACGCCATTTGCCGGCTAGCACGGAACTCTGGGAAGTGAGCTAGTTAATATGAAGTGTACTTTAAACAACCAAAAAACAAGCTTAGGTATAAATAAAATGTGACTTAATACACCTCAATAAATACCACACTCTCTGTAGTTGAAAAAGTGTATATTTTTTCATACCTCGTAAATACCTCACTCTTGTTAGTTGAAATAAGGTAAAAAATTTTATACCTCATAAATACCTCTTTTGTTACAAGTGTAAGAAAAGCAACCTCGTATACCTTAGAAATCAGCTCATCAGTCTGCTTAATATGAAGTGAATTTGAAACAACCTCAAAATAAGCGTATGTATAAATAAAATGACTTCATACACCTTAATTACAACCTTTACAAGGTATAATTTTTATTGCTGTTTTCTCAGCAACCTTAAATATACCTCAAATATACCTCAAAGCAACCTCGATGCCTCAAAAATACTTCAAATCAACCTTAAATATACCTTAAATTTTCGTAAGGGTTGTAATACGAGAATTACACTAAGCTAATAAGCAATATTAGCTTTCACAAAAATTACGGTAAGCCAAATATCAATCTAAGCAGTGACAAGAATTAAACCAAATTAATAAGCAATATAAACAGTTGATAAATTACAAAAAACAATAAATAAATTTTTGAATGCAATAGGAACAGATGAATTTCCTTACTTTTGTAATTAATTGTTGGTTATTAAATTGAATAACAGCTTTATCTGAGTCAAAAAGACCAAAAGCTTGGACAACAGCAGTTTTAAGAAGTTTCTGCATTTCGGGATTCAAGTGATGAAGTGGTCACGATTCTCTACGTTTTCGGACACGCATTGTAATGAAAAATGTTTTGTATTAGACCTTTCTAACCTCTTAAAAATTTTGACCAAACATTTTCGGATCACTCTGCTTGACATGTCTGAGTCGTTCACTGGAATGTGACTGAAATTCGCATATATTAATGACTGACATTAATCAATAACTCTAACCTCTTGAAAAATTTGGTTAAACAGTTTCAGATCACTCTGCATAGTATGTCTCAACCTTATGCATAGTGTAGCTAAAACACTCTTAGAAAGGCAATCTTAACTAGAATGTTGTGGCAGTAGAACACGTTGATAAACGTGGTACAACAATCACCACAGGAACTTATAATAACACAAGATATTATAGTAGGCAAATCTTATACATTTAAAAAAATATTTGTCATTATCGCACCTCAATTGCAGCTGATGCTGAAAATGAAATGATATTTTCGAAATTTACTTACTTGAGTTATCACCGAATAAAGTGCAAAAAGTTGGAAAGGAAACCAATGATTCCCTTCATTCTCGGATTGCATTTTTGATTTTAATTATCATGTGCGTTTCCCTGCTTTCATATTAAATCTACTACTACTACTACTAGGACATTGTTAAAAGTGAAACATCTACCGCTGCTCTCCACCTTCTTGCGCTGGAGACAATGGGAATCCAACCGCTCTGGCTGAGAGTTTTTACAGATGGCTCTTTCCATTCGGATCAACCAAATGCTGGAGCTGGTATCTCTTGTAATCTCTTCTCCTTTGGTGCCCCAGTGGGTGCCAATAGATCTGCTTTTGACGGGGAAGTTGTTGCTATCCGTATTGCTCTTGAACAGCTTTTTTGTTTTATTGAGTCTTTTTCAAATGTGGTTATCCTTTCAGACTAGAAGGCGGCGCTTTGCTCGATTGAATCTATGCATTGCCCTTCCAATTGCGACGTTCAAAAATGTCAGGATGCGATACGTAAACTCCACCATTTTGGCAAAACTGTAGCCCTACAATGGATTCCCGGGCATTGTGATATTGCAGGAAATGAGAGGGCTGATGTTTTGGCAAAGAGAGGCACAAGAATTCTCCAGGCTCTTAGTAGCCCAGTCCCCTTTTCAGCTTTAAAAAGGATTATTAGATCAAAAATCCATGGGGATTTCCACCAACAATTGTCAGAAAGGGTAAAAACCAAAGTGTGGAGAGATCTTCGACAGAACACCATTCCAGACTGGCCGCGCCGCGAAGCGGTGGCTCAGTTTCGACTACATACCGGACATGACTGCCTTGCCGCGCACCTGTTTCGTTTAGGGCTGGCACCTGATCCCTATTGTTCTCTATGCATGAGCCAAGCTGTTTTGGATGGCAGCCACATCCTGTGCTGCAGGGCCCTCNACTTGCGAACGATTGAATATGAAAGAAAGATGTGATAAAATGCTTCCCTTAAAATCTTGAGTAAATGTCTGTATAATATTTGTTGCCATGAATGACCGAAATCTAGATATCTAAGGAATTAAAATATAATTCACTAAAATATAATCAAAAGGAAAAATATAGAAAAGAAATGTAAGTTGAAGCACTCACATACATGACAGCAGCATCGTTAGGGGGGTATTGCCACGAGGGGCACTGACTGCCTGCATGGTAATACCCCTCTGACGATGCTGTCATGTGTGTCAGTGCTTCGTAACGGACAACGTAAAATTGGGATGTATATATATATATGTGTGTATGTGTGTGTGCGTGTGTGTGTTACCGTGAAGAGACTTTGACTTTTACCATCGAATATCAACAATCACATAGTCACTTTGCTGAATGTCCGAAATAATTAATAAATCCGATTTAACATTATTTTCTTCATTAATATTATTATATTTATTCGATATTTAAGTATCTGCTGACGATACGTGTGCGAACGTGTGCTGAATTATAAGAGGCAACATTTTTAAGAAATTTTCTTACCCGTTAAATTTAATTTTTTTTAACAAAAAAAAATTGCTTTAACTTGATACTTTTTCCCTGCAGGTAATCGCAATCAATATGTTGTAATCAAAATAAATACGGTAATGAAAAAAAAATACAACAAAAAAATCTATGCTTAAAGAAATCATATAGTCTTATTTGGATAATTAAAAAAACACCCAAAATTATTTCTTTTACAATAAAAAGTAGTATCAATGAATAATCAAGTAACTATGTCAGTGGGATGATAGTGCTTGATGGTTCAGAGCCCGTTTCTTTACGTTTGGTTCAATACTTTTAGTGAGGTGAAGATACAAGTCCTCTTGTTGCACGATTTCAAGTCACTTTCTCTTTTTTTTTACTAGATTCGTCACAGCACTCAATCATTGCTCGACAAGTTGGAAAGGGAGGAAAGGCAATTAAAAAAATTTGACGTAGTACACGGTCTAGGATAGAGGGGTCTAATGTTACCTTGAAGACAAACTTCTGTGAGACGACCGCCGTTTCAAAGTTTCATTAGTTGAAAGTTCGCCCATTTCCTCCTGAATCTGAACCTCTGCTATTTCAATATTCAGAAAAGGATTTATAACCCATTGAAGGACTTCCAGGTACAAACATATTTAAAATGGTCAGAAAAAAGTCCATCTGCACCGACTCAAGTTGTTGACAATATTTTAATGTATCATCAAAGGGAATTTCACCATTCTTTTTAAGATCCGATGAGATTGGAAATTGTCTGTTTACCACAATTCTGTTTCCAAAAAAACTAGTTTTTTACAAAGGCAAAAATAACTGATTTTGTAGCTATAGTTTTTTACAAAGAAATCCATCATGTATGCAACGTCTCTCTTAAATTCTAACTCTCAAGAACTACATCTCTGTCTTCTAGGAACTTAAGTACAGAGTCAAAAAGATTCCAAAACCTAATGAGACCGGCGGATTTCGAAAGCCAGAAGTGAATCTCTGCGTGTAGCAGCAAGCGATTGAATTCTTCATCCTTTTTCTTACACAGCTGTCTGAATAATCGATCGTTGAGAGCATCATTGCGAATTTCGTTCGCAGCAGGAGATCGACATATTGCAATGTCTGATACAAACGGTAGCTGCTATTTCTTCCAACTAAATGCTGTCTGTGAGTCATGTAGTGAACAGCTAAAATATCTGGTATTTTCAAAAGAGCTATAAACCCACCATTTTGAACCACCATTGCAGAGCTCCATCAGTGGCAACAGACATATTCGCATTAGTGTATATTCGCAAGAGTATTTTGTTCCAATGCCCACCTGGAGAATGCCCTTTCGTCATGCAGGCATCTGAAGGGAAGATTTGTTGGCCACTCTTTCAAGGGGAAGCATATTAGGTGGGCCAACGTTGATACCACAGTAAGGACAGATAGTACTAAGAAATAATGAACATCCTTGCTTTGCCCGATATTCGAACCCAGAACCTTTCTGATGCAAGGCTAGTTCCCTGACTACTACAAAGGCCGATCGACTATTCGCAAGAGTAATGTGTTTCTCTTTAAAATAATCTTTGACAGTATTGAAAATAGATTCACCTTTGGTATCTACAGTCAAACTTCTTGCAAAAAGTGTCTCTTGAATAGTTTTTCCTTCCTTCACAAACCGGACGTACACCAGCAATAAAGCCTCATTACTTGGCAAGGTTAACTCATCAACTTGCAAGAAAAATTCGTTGGATATCAAAAGTTTGCATAAGGAAAATTTAACGGCTTCAGCCATCTCATCAATTCATCTCCTCCCTGTATCGTTTCTTAATGTCATAATTTTTATGACATTGGTAGCAGCTGAATGGTGTAAAACTGTTTCTAAAACTTCCTTGATAGTCGACAGTATCAACTTTTTGCCGTTGGTATGAGTTTTCCCAGATTTAGCAATTGATTTCTATTAATTCTAAGAGGCTATTAAACCATCGTCGCATTTTTTTGACGAGATTGCTAGTAAGCCATTGAGTGAAGTTGCCTTCAGAAACTTCGTGAAAAATGACAAATTTTTATTTTGTTTGCAATACGGAATTTTTCGTAAATGTTCCTGCAAGCGGGAATGTTTCATTGCCTCATTATATAAACCTTTGTTATAAAGTGAACACATGGCTAGTTGAGATTTCGACTGCGATTGAACAAATCCGAACTTCAAGTACGTGGCACTGTATTGACGACACTTCTTTTTGTTAACCGACACTGTTGGAGGCAGCGAAATAAAAAAATTGAAAGAAAATCAACCGTTTCTCAAAATTAATAAATAATTTACGACAAAGAATTAATACGCACACGTATCTTGCCAAATAAACAAAGAAATCGAATCGAAACTGGAGAAAGAATGAAAGGAAGCACATACAATTCAATTTTCGCCAAAAGGCTTGAATGAATCAGAGGCTAAAACAACTAACTTATGTCCTGCGCTGTGCTGGTTCAAATCAGAGAATAGGTGTAGCATAAGTTCGTTTTATTACTGTGGTCCATCGGATAATCTTAATTTATTATATTATTTTAATCTTTTTTTTTCTTTAATATTAGTAATAGATTTGTAATAGATTTATTTTATTTATTAAATTAATCTTAACTTAATAATTTTATATATGAGTTTAAAAATTAAATTTGAATGACAAAGCATGCTCATCGCCCACCAACCACCCGAAACATATCCACCGCCCCTCAGTATATTCTCACGGTCCCCGGGGGTGGGGTATCACTCCCGTTGAAGAAAAATGTTATAGATTTTAATTTTCATAAATTACTATTTTATTTTTTAAAGATGAGAGTAGAAATAATTTTGATTATTCAACAATTAAACGAAAATATTTTTTACAGAACTACTACTTCAAAATTGACATATTTCATACTTTGTATGGTTACCTAGCAATAATTAAAGCTAATTTATAGATTTCAGTATTATTTTACTATCCCTATTTTCGGCAGCAATTATAAACTTGTGGGAAATTTTAAGAAAAAAATTAAGAAAATTAAGAGAAAAAAATTTATTAAGAGGAAAAAAATTTAAAAACAAACGAGCGAAAAGTAATGAGAAAAAATAGTGTTTCAAAAACTTTATTTAATTTACTGAAAGAAATGCAATGAAATGCATTCCGACAGCAAAATTTCATTTTTGTATGCAACAGGAATGAAGTAAAGTTGAAATTTACTGCTCGCAATTAAGTGTTGGCTTTTTTTTTTATAAACGTAGTTGATCAGTCGAGTAATTTTTTTTTTTGTTTTACGACTACTATTGCGCAAATCCATAGCCTTGTGATTTTGAACCCCATCCAAAAGACAAGAGAACTCCTGGATCAAGTATTGAGAGAAATTTTGTTTTCATGGAGGACTTTTTTTGGCGGAACTAACCCGCATTTGCGTTACATGGAGAGGGAAACCATGAAAACTTCCCACGGTTAGCCCGATGGGAAGGGGACTCTAATCCATCTAATTCATTGCTTAAGTTCTAATATTCAAGGTGGTTTTTTGCATTCTTGTTACAGATATTGATTCTTATAAATTACAACCTAATTTTTTAGAAGTGAGAGAAATAATTTTGATTATGCAAAATTAAACAAAAATATTTTTGAAAAATCTACATCAAAATCAACTTATTTTAGACTTTTCATGGTTACCTTGTAATAATTAACACGAATTTATTGATTTAGGATTCTTGTTTACTATCCCTATACGACAGCGATTAAAAATTTGCGGGATATGTGGTAAAAATATGAGGTAAAACTTTGGGGTTAAGATAAAAAATTGAATTACAAATACTAAAAGGTGAAAAAACTCTGTATTTTTACAGTACTTAATAAAAAAAAATCTGAAGAATAGCTTAAATGTATAGCTTGTATATTTATGGCGATAATGTATCCTTTATTTAAAAAAAACTCACATAATCAGAATAAAATTTAATGTAAATTTGTACAATCTAGCGTAAATCATCAGCGTAATCCAAAAATATTTTTTTTTTCAATCCTCTAATTACAAAACATTTTCTGTTTTCAAAATTAATATAAAAAAATGAAGATAAAAATTTTGATATAATCACATTCCACTTTAAATAAATTTTTAACAAAAAAATTCTTCCTTTTTGACTACATAATATTATAAACGAAATTGCCTAAGTAATTCTGAAACTTAATTCAAACAAAACTAGCAACCATTTTTGAAATCATTGTAATCGAATTGGCTTGTAATTTTTCTCCAATTTTTATTTATTTATTTTTGCGAAAAGTAATAAGTTTACATTCTAGCCTTTAAATATTAAAATATCGTCTTGCGTGTAGACGCTGACTGATCCAGCTATTAAAAAACCTGACATTTATATCGATGATAGTTTTATTCTGTTGCGTTACTTTTGTAATCGATTACAATTCATTTATGAACTAAATGTACAGGGATTGAAAAATCGATATGAAAAGGTATTGATCTTGAAAAAATTCAATAATGAATTTCACGAATATTATTCATTTTAAAAATTCAACAGAAGGGAGATATCTAAAAATAATTAGTGTTTTCAAACATAAATATCGAAACGTTCTTTATCTTTTTAAGCATGCAATAAAACAGTTAAAAAGAAAATCTTTAGAGATTCGAATGACACGACAAATTTAATTCGATAAAGAGAAAACAAAAATAGAAATCATCAGATTGAAGTATTAGATTTTTCTCATTACAGTAATCGACTTATAAACAAATGCAATCTAAATAACGAATCCGATTTTTTTAGAAAGTTAAAGACCAATGTTTTTGAAGATGAGGCAATTTTTAGCAGTTAAAAAGATAATAATTTTTAATTTCATAAATATTAACGAAGAATCTTAGAATGCACTTTATTTAATAAGAAATTTTAATTCAATTACCTGGTTCATCCTTAAAAATTTACACAAAAATTTTAAGAAAAAATGATTTCCGCAAAGATTAAAAAAGATACGATTCAATCGAGTGATTGGAAAATTTTTATATACGTTTTAAGATTTTTTGGAATAGCAATGTTGGAAGATTCAACTCTAAAATACAAATTTATGCAGAAATTAAACATCACATTTTATATAGTTATATACTCATTGTGGGTTATATCTTCCACGTATGTTTCAATTGCTGTCTACCTGTTTTCAAAGGAAAACATTGTTTTTTCCTTAATGAACATCCTTAGGGTGGTCATTGTAATTGCTATATCAGTAAATCTTCGTTTAATCTTGAAGAAAATGATTAAGAGAGTGCAGCTGATACGCTTAATCGGGAACTACCATCGTATAAAATCTTTTCGAAGGAAATCGAATAAGTTAGTGATGTTTTCATTCGTTTCACTTTCCATTTATTACATAGCACGCATTTCTCTAGACACTGTGTACGAAATTGATATAACATTACCCTTGAAACTATTCTGCATTGGAGTTCTTGGTCAAAGAAATTCCACCAGTTTCGATCAGCCCTATATTAAAGCGGTAAAGAGTATTCTTATTTGTTCATCATTTGCATTTTTTACTTTTATGCCATACACAGCTGGTGTCATCTGCTATTTAACTCAGTTAGAGAACTATAATATTACTCAATCTTACTGTTCCACAGTTAAAGTGGCTGTTAGAAATGGAATATCATCAAAAAAACTATCTGCAATCATGAATCACTATGAACAAATAACAAATGCTGTGAAGCAAGTCAATGATTTGCTTGCAACTTTGATTGTGTATTTGGTTGGATATTGGTTTATATCTGTTTGTTTTTACCTGTATGTATTTTTAAGTCACCGTGCTACTAATTTGCAGTATGCGACGTTTTCAATAAGTTTGGCAGTTGTATCAGGTCAATTAATAAGTTTCGTTAATGTCTGCGATAAAATTTACCAAGAAATACTGAACATTCGAGCAGTTATAGATTTCGAAATTGAGCAAAATAAAGATTTGCTTACGAAAGAAGCTGAACTTTCATTCGCGCACTCAGCATTTGAACGATTCAAAAAAAAATGTTTCTGTTGCCCCTTTGGGTTTTTTTAAGTTGAATAACAGTTTCATTCCAGGAATCTTTGGATTAACTATAACTTATAATATCATTCTACTACAATTTCAAGATAGCTAATCCTCAGAGGCTAATCCTTAATCTTAAAAAGCAATATTAGAAAATTCTAATTGAAGGTATACATAGTAATACAAAAATTGCAGTACACCAGAAAAAGCAAGCTTGATACACAAAGCTTTAGCACAAAGATCAGAAGCTTGGACATCAATTTAAAAAAAATTCTGCATTTCGGGAATCAAGTGATGAACTAGTCACGTTTCTTTACGTTTTCGGACACGTAATGTTTTGTATATATCGTATGTTTCGGGCACGGATATGTTTTGTATTAGACCTATCTAACTTTATAAAAATTTTAGCCAAACATTTTCGGATCACTCCTCATAAAATTTCTAATCGTTTTTCGGAATGAGTCTGGAACTCGCATCTCAATAACTGGCAGTAATTAATAACGCTAACCACCTGGACAAACATTTTCGGATCAATCTGTATAGGTCTCAACTTTATGCATAGTGTGGTTAAAACGCTCTTAGAAAGGCAATCGAAACTTGCATGTTTTGTCAGTAGAACACGTTAATTAATGTGATACAACAATCTCCATAGGGACTTACAAATTTTTTGTTTCCAGTATAAAATAACTTACTCAGTCATACCCCTTATTAATCCCTTTTTGATGTTTTTTTTACCTCTATTTCATACATTCTGAGCCCGAAGAGTGTTGCACACGATCATGCTTGCGTTTTTACGACAGTTGAAAGATTATTCTATTTGCAAAATATCAACTTTCATACCAAAAATATAAAAAATCTGCTTAATAGTTATGGAGATAATCGATCAAATTACGATCGTACAATGCACCAAATAAAAATAAGGCGAACACTATGAATAACTTTTGATATACTAATGATCGGATTTTTCCGCGTTATGACTCAATGTTAAAGGCATGTGGCCTTGAATCTGCTAATTAAATTGTACATACAATTTTTTATTTACATTATCAAGTACAAAAACGGTTTTTTTCTGAATTTATGTATTTTTCTTTGGCAGATTCTGATTCCTGATCCTTCTTTTCTTTTCTCCAAGCTTTGGACATGTACCTAGGTCGTCATGGACCCTTTTCCAATTAGCCCAAAGCTTGGCTACTGGTCCGGCTCCACCCCAGCCTAGGAACGAGACCGGCCAGCGAGTATTTATGAGATTTGGAGGAATACATCAAAAAGGTTTACAGTAATTAGAACATTACTGTTAGAAAACATAATAGATTATAATGTAAGTAATTGCAAATGCATGAAGAGCTCTCTAAGAGGGCATAGATAGAAAATTTTGTTTAACATAAAATAAGCCCTTATGAAAAGTTTTTACAGTTTTCCATTGTTAAGGAAGTCAGCTGTGAAGACTATTACGATCAAGAAGGACCAGAGAGTCTAATTGTCTTCATTTTTTGATCTATAGTGGAATAGAGCTTGTTGATAGCTGGGACAAGTTGCCTCGTATGCTGGATGATTGGGATTGTATGTTGTGCCATAGTATGTGTTCGAGTGCCAGCAATTAATGCAGTATCGATGTTCGGATTCGCACTCGTTGGTGTGATGATTGCGCATGTTGCAAAGTCAGCTGTGCAGTTGTTTGTCTGATGATCTAGCCTTGGCTATTCGTTTTTTTGACGATACACCTCTGCAGGCCTATGAAAATATATTTCATCTTTAGTAGGTGTACTACCAGTTTGTGCGATGCATTAACAACGATATGTTGCTTATCTGTAATTCTTTTGTGCGGGATGGCTTTGAGATATTTTATGACACTTGAGTAATCACTTGATGTAGAAATGTTATAAAGTCTTCTCCGTCAAATTAGACTGGTGTGTTCAGGATTATTAATGATGCTAGTCGTTGCTCTTTGTTACGATAATGAAGTTCGTTGTGTATGCTCGTTGTTAGCCTATTTTTATCCTCCTGGTTATGGAATTTTAACTCGACCATTTTCTTTTGTTTTTATACACCTTTTTGACAATTGGTTTAGCGTTGAACTCATTTATTATTTACAGAATATCCTCTATGCTGTTTCCAACATCGGCCGTGATAATGATTGGAGTCGGTGGAAGGGATTTCTTAAGTGCGTCTCTGTACGTTGGTAATTTTTCAGATTTTTTCAAATCTACTATTTGATCTGATGTTCTGTATCTTTTAGCTGGTTAGAATGATGATCATCGAACTGGCGTTGTTGGCAGTAGGGACACTTGAGCCTTTCTACTGCGTCTCTGCATTCACTAAGTGTCTCAAATTGATGATGGGTGCTGCCATTTGCAGTTTGATGGAGATGATTCACTGGTGTCAAGATATGTTTTTCGAACTCAATGGTGGGATCAAGAGGAGGCCAGTTGATCTGTGTGTTGCCATTCCTGAGAATTGTCGATGGTGTTTCCGGATGGTTAGGCGTAATTACATTATCTACATTGTAGTTTAGATTATGATATGATGTGGAAGCAATGGGCTCTGTGACTGTCTCAGCGGAGTGATCAGCCATTTTGTCTATCACACGATAGGAAGTGGTGTTGAAATATTCGGTGTTGGAGATGGAACAACAAATAGGCGAACTGGCCGGCATGATGTTTGACGGTGTCTGTTGAGGCTCTCTGGTTCTGATGGCTTGACCGGTTTTAACGTCTAATAGGTGAGTTAGTGGCTCTTTCAGATGATGATAAGTGTTGAGTTCCAATTTGGTTTTGGCAATCATAACGTACGTCTGGGCGTGGCTTGTTGACAACATTTCTGTGAGTATTTCTCCATTGTAGCTTTTAATGTAGTCTGATGCCGCCATCAGCTGGGAAATGAAATTTTGATTAATGGAAGAAAAACTTATGAGCAAGTACTGATGAATGATACATTTCTGTAACTGTGGTGCTCGCAAGTGAAATGGAAAAATTTAGTAATAACCCCAACCTATGTGGGAATAATTATTCATCGATTTTTGTAGAAAGATTTCATTAACAAGATAACTGATGCGATCCTTTAAGGAAATGGTGAAAATTTGTATTTTCCCCAACCTATGTGGGTAAAAAAACTCGATGATTTTTATTGAGAAATTAGATGATTATTGTACAAGGTTAAAAATGGATGATTTGCAATTATAAGGGTAAAATTTGAAAATGACCCCAACATATGAGGGAGAAGAAATCTTGATGATTTTTGGATGTACGTTCAAGAAAACATGTCACTACAAAAAATATAAGTTGAAGATCTATAAGAAAACAAAATTTTGATATTTACCCCAACCTGTGTGGGAAATGAAAAATAAACTAAAATATTGGTGAAATACATAAATCCTATAGTAGCATCATTACAGAGTAGAAATAAGCTTTTTCGGAAAATTTTATCGAGTCCCCAACCTATGTGGGAAAGAAAAATACTGAAGGAAATTTGATGTAAGACATATTAATATAAGCAAAATTGATCTGTTACGGAGAAAAAATATATAAAGTTAACATTTAAAATTATCCCCAACCTATGTGGGAAACCAGAAGTGATTAAAAAGTTGACTAAGAGTTGTGGAACCTATTGAGGGAAGTATGAAACAGCTGTAAGCACTGTAAATATGAGAATAACTTATGACCCCAACATATATGGGAGAAAATTTAAGTTAATTAAACGGGTTTTGGAGCAACTGATAGTGACAATCAGATAATATATAAATTCAGAAACCTGAATAACTGATGATACAATGGTATTTAAAATGTTAAACCCAAACCTATGTGGGAAAAAAAGCCGATTTATTTTGCAGAGGTGAATTGGCACGTTAAAAAGCAAAAACACGAGAACAAAACAGGAAAGTAAAAAGTCATTTCCTCAGGAGCGCTCTTGCTTCCCTGTTCGAGAGTAATACGGATAGCAACAACTTCCCCGTCAAAAGCAGATCTATTGTCACCCACTGGGGCACCAAAAGGAGAAGAGATTACAAAAGATACCAGCTCCAGCATTTGGTTGATCCGAATGGAAAGAGCCATCTGTAAAAACTCTCAGCCGGAGCGGTTCCGGGTAACGGATTCCCATTGTCTCCAGCGCAAGAAGGTGGAGAGCAGCGGTAGACGTCTCACTTTTGATAATGTCCTTCCTGTTCAAGAGAGAGCCTGACATTAATTTTTTGGTAGTCAAGAGGGCTCACCAGTTCCAGCTGACCCTCTAGTTGGGGCAGATCGATCCCAACCAATTGATCTTTGACCGTCTGAATAAATCCATTTTGAGTTTTTAAAATACGAGGAGTAAGTTGATAGTTAGTCCAGAAATTATCCATTTGGGTAAGTTTAAAGTATAGTGAGACAGCCCTTTCCCTAAGGGCAACATCCAAAGGTTTAATGCCTGTGAGCAAAATCATTATGTCAATAGGTGTAGTTTTTACAGCACCTGTTATTAGTCTGAGGGCCTAGTTTTGTAAAACTTCAAGCTTTTGAAGTAGGGAAGTAGGCATAGAGATGAGTGGTTCAGAGCAGTAAGTAAAAATTGGAAGGATATATTTTTGATAAGTCAGAGCGAGGGTAAACCGGGCACATCCCCAGAGAGTGTCAGCAAGTCGTTTTAAAATAGGGAGGGGTGTTACTACCCTTTCGGCAACAAATGCAACATGGTTCCTCCAGCTCAGTTTGTATATGAGAAATGAGATGGTTAAATGATATCACTAGAAATGTAAAATATTAAATTAGCAAGAGCATGCCTAAAGAAAATTGTAATTGGCTAGAAGTTAATTGGCACTTGGCCAGGGATAGTCAATTTAGAACATTTAATAATTATAGTTAATATAGGCAATCGCTATGCTAAAATGAAAACATGTAAGTAAAGACAAAATTTTAAAAAAAATATCTTAAAAGTTAAAATAGAGCTAAAAATGAAATTTGGCCTTGGAAGGTCTTGATAGTCTTGCAACTGTAGTAGATGGTATGGCCAGGGACTGTCCTCTTGAAAACATACAGTAGCGTGGCAGATATGTTCAGAAGAACCAGCATCTAGTTGTTAGACACCCTGAGCTATGTAGATGTGAGCAACAATACGCTGCACTAGTATATATGTAAGCTGGAACAGTTTGAGCTTGATAAACACAATGATTTTAAATGCAAAGAAGTAATAACAACAACAACAACAACAGCAAAATAGTATGCCCTAAGATATGTACAAACATACAAAATGTCATTGTACCAAGTTACGTGGAGAAGAAAGTAGATTGACACAATTGTAAATAAACATTTTAATAACAAGCATGTAAAAGTATAATAAATAAAATATAAAGCCCTAGACAATGTGTGAGAGATTGAAAAGGCGTTATATAAACATATGTGGGTTATGAATACCTTATTTAATAAGATTGTAAACACTGACTTTGGTATTGATATGTAACAACATTAATTTGGGATTACATCTTTGTAAGTATAAACCAATTGTGGAAAAAAAATTAAAGTTTAGATGGATCAAGCGTGATGAGAATAGTTTAACTGTATTTGTGTTCAGACAGTTTGATTTTTTTTTTATTATTTATTTATTTATTTCTCCAATGAGCTGCACAATCGGTCTTGCAGACCTAGACCTAGATGAGCAGACCTAGTGCGTTCTCCAGAGGTGGTATCCACTCTTTCAAGACCACCACAATGGGTGAGATACCGTTGGTCATGTCAATTTGGACGTCTAGTTTCTGCCACACTAGATGGCAGCACCGAGACTTAGATTTGATTTTTACTATGGGGAATGGAACACCATTTAACATGGAAAAGTGATGTGACTTTAAATATTTATATAAAATCAGAGAATAGGTATAAATTAAAATGGAGGATACCGTTAGACCACAAACATTTGGGAGAAAGACATATTAAAAATTTTGACTAAAAGAAGAAAGTTAGGACATTATTTATCGTGTCCAAAGTCAGTGTTAAACAAGATGGCGATGTTTAACGTAGCGAAACCCTATACCTGAAACCTGTCAAAATTTTTAAATGCTTCTATATTAAAAGTACCAGACCGCCGAAAAATAAAAACTGAATAAATTTTAATTTGAAATCGCATAAGCTCTTGCAAAAAAAATTTTAAGCTTAAAGAATGAGCACGTTAAGATACTTTTTGGCGAAGCCAAAGTCACAGATGAAATATTGCTAGTATCGGAATGCATGCTAAAATGGCGATCTGGTACTCCAAGCTTAAAACAATGGAACATCAGATTTCAAAATCTCATTTAAGGAAAAATAGGTCTCCAAGAGACCGGAAAAGACTTACCAGCGATGCCTTGAGAGATTACATTCTTGGTTTAGGAAACTTTAACAAGGAAAAATAGGTATTTAATTCTTTTGAGATGATATTTTGGGACTCAGTAGGAGATGTTGTTAAGGAGGTGGGAGCTAAATCCCTTTTTTAATTCCTGATCCTGAGAATATTAGAGGATAGAATTTGGAAAATATAGGCAAACGTTAATGTTAATTCCCTTATGTTAATTTCACTCTTTATATAATTCGCCATCTCAAACAAGTCCTATTTTTAAATTTTTATTTTTCCCGCAACTATTCGATCGATTCTGTCGAAAATTTCGGATCTTAGAATTAACCATAAAAAGCAATATAAAATTTATACTTTCGAATTGGACCATCAGTATATTAAACAGCAAACAATAATGAATAATCATTGAGAATAATTTTTAAATCGAATTATCTTAAAGCAAAAAAAGCAGTGAAGCAATCTTGGAACAAAAATTTTTTTTATTAGTTCAAGTGTTAAGGCGATTGATAGACCTGTCAATGGTCAAGAATCCAAATCCGTTAAAAAAATACATGTTTGATGAGAGAAAGTATTGAAAGTAATTTCATAATAATATCTATACTTATTAGTATAGCCATGATTCAGCCCTCTAACTATTGCATACGCGAAAATCCAATCATTAAATCAAAAGTTATGCAGGTTGTTCGCTAGAGGGTCTTTTTTTCTTCTTGCACAATGTACAAAATTAAAAACGGCAACCAGAGCAACTTTTGATCTAAAGATCGGATCTTCACGTTTTAGGACTTAATGGTTCGAGGGGGAGACTTAAGTGTGCTAGTTAATAAGTGCAGACGATATTTTAAGTTATGAAATCGGACACGAAAACGTACTTTCTCGGAATAAACGTACCTTTTTTGGATGGGTATCTGACCGCCAAAATATAGAAGGTTGAAGCAAACTAGGAAATACAGTTCTAATAGTTTGATCGGGAGAGTGGTCCAAAATTTGAACCACTTAATTATTAATTTTACTTTTCGTGTATTTCACTGTATCTTGAGAATTTTTTTTAAAAAAAATTTTGCACACAATTGTAAAACATGGAATTGCATGGAATTACCTAACGATAATTCCATGCAAAATATTCCTTATTTTATTACAGACGAAAACTTTTTGAATTGTAAGTTATATAATTTAATTACATCCTTCAAAAGAATGTAATTTTAAATGGCAAAATACAAATTTTGAGCGAAAACGGTCTAGTAGTTTCGGGGAAATAGAATTTAAAAGATACGATTTTTTTTTCAAAATTCGATTTCGCAAGTTTTCGATTATTTATCATTTTCTAGACTGTTATTAAATAAAATGAGAAAAAAAATATTTAATATTTGCTTAAAGTTATATTTTGCATGGAATTATGTTCGGAAAAACGAGTTTTATATTTGTGTGTAAAAATTTTTCGATTCGCTCACAAATGTATTGAGATTGGAGAAATACGCAAAAAATAAAATTAACATTAAAGGGTCTAAAATTTGAACCTCTCTCTGAAAATTATTTAGGGTGGTCTGTTTGGTTTTTTTAAGCACCTCAGTTACAGCCGATGCTGAAAACGATGGAAGCGATGGATTCCAATAATCATCGGAAAAAGGACAAAAAGCTGTGAAGAAAACCAATGATTCGCTTCATTTTCAAATTACATTTTTGAATTGAATTATCATGTGTGTTTGCCTGATTTCATATTGAATCTATGTACTTTTCAACTTAATTTCCACAGTGGTTTGTTCATGACAATCCATGTTCAGATACGTGATAAGATTGGGAGCGAAACTAGAGAAAGTAACGAAAAACTGACACCGACNAAACGATGGAAGCGATGGATTCCAATAATCATCGGAAAAAGGACAAAAAGCTGTGAAGAAAACCAATGATTCGCTTCATTTTCAAATTACATTTTTGAATTGAATTATTATGTGTGTTTGCCTGATTTCATATTGAATCTATGTACTTTTCAACTTAATTTCCACAGTGGTTTGTTCATGACATTCCATGTTCAGATACGTGATAAGATTGGGAGCGAAACTAGAGAAGGTAAAGAAAAACTGACACCGACAGTAGCGCATAAATCAACCGGACTGTATAATGGGCAAGGAGCTGATATTGTGTCTTTTTACTTTTTTTGTAACCGTTGTTGAACAGCCGAACTAATTTTTTTTGGGTTTATGACTACGATTGCTTAACTCTGCCTTTAACTCTCTAACGATCGCCTTGTGATTGTGAAACCATTCCGGAAGACGAGTTAACTCCTGAACCAAGTATTGGGAGAAATTTGCCTTCGTAGGAACTTTTTGATGCAACTTACCCATATTTGCATTACATGGAGAGGAAAACCACGAAAACTTCCCACGGTCAGCTCGATGGCAAGACTCTACCGTTGATCCATCTTAGTCCTTGCTTAAATCCTAATATTCAGGGTGGTTTTTTTACACATTGTACATTCTTGTTATAGATATTGCTTCTTATAAATTACAACTTTATTTTTTAAAAATGAGAGAATTGATTTTGATTATGCAACAATCAAAACAAAAATATTTTTTAAAAAAACTACATCAAAATTAACATAATTCGGACATTTCATGGTTACCTAGTTATAATTAACGTGAATTTATTATTAATTTATTTATTCGAGAATCAAGTGATGAACTAGTCACGTTTCTTCACGTTTTCTGACACTCATAGTAATGCGAAATGTTTTGTATTAGACCTTTCTAACCTCTTAAAAATTTTAACCAAATATTTCGGATCACTCTGCATAGTGTGTCTGAGTCGTTTTTTGGAATGAGACTGGAACTCGCATCTTAATGACTGACATTAATTATTAACACTAAACTCTTGCAAATTTTGGTCAAACATTTTCGGATCACTCTACATTGTATGTCCCAACCTTACGCATTGTGAGGTTAAAACGGTCTTAGAAAGGCAATCGGAACTTGCATGTTGTGTCAGTAGTACAACAATCTCCACAGGAACTTAGAAATTTTCTGTTTCCAGTATAAAATCACTTACTTAGAAGTTAGTCATACCCCTTATTAATCCCTTTTTTAATGTTTTTTCTCCTCTATTTCATGCATTCTGAGCCCGAAGAGTGTTGCACACCAGGGCTAAAGAAAAGAGAAGGGCTGGTTCATTCCTCACTTAGAGTTGAAGCTACGATTTCCCTCCTCATGATATCACGCCCTACTCAGATCTCGGAGATCGCAAGCAAAGATGTTATGAAAACTTTGTATCATTCTCTCTGTAAAAATAAGTTTCCTTGATATCAGCGGCGCTGAATCTAAAAAGCATTGATGTAGGGCATACCAGGCAAATGTATGCAGGGCAGTGGCACTTCACTAGACCTAGTGTATTTCGGACATTTACCAAAGCGACTAAAACGCTTCTGTCTTGTTACTGACAACATATACACTGAAGAGCCGAAAAAACTGTTACAGGCCTGCAGGATTCATGGTGTCAATTATCTCCAGCACTACCTCACACATTGATCGAATCCATGCCACGTCGTGTTGCGGCGCTTCTGCGTGCTTGCGGGGGTCCTACACGATATTAGGCAGGTATACCAGTTTTTTTTGGCTCTTCAGTGTATGTGCCTGTGGAGGAGTAGGAGCAGTGTGGCGATCACCGCTTACACACCCTCCCACTTTAAATAATGAAAGCTAGAATTCCTCATAGCCTTGAAGAGATGAATCCTAAACTGGAAACAGATGACGACCCACCTGATTAATTTTCTAGAAGAATACGAGGAAATCCTGAAGAAATTATTATGAAAGAATGATAAAATTATGCAATGGTGAGCACCAACCACTACTAAGCTTGACCCGTTAGCTCTTGACATGGCAAACAAGGTATTCCTTGACCAAGGCTCTGGATACTTTCGAATCAAAATGCCCTAACTAATAGAAAAATCTATTTTTTTATTAGTTTCTGCGGATATTTTTAACTTTTGTATTGGTTTTTTTTCTTCTTCTTTTTTTTCATAATCTTCTTTTTTTGTTGCTATTTGCTATTATTTTGCTTTTTCTCTCTGTCTTGTCTTCCAACCTTAACCATTTCCGATAAATGCCCCTTTAGGGTATGGGGTAATGCCCCCCTCCCCTAGGTGCGGGGTAAAATGTTGGTGTGTGTGATTGTAATCATTCTCAGGAACATATATATACATACATGATTGACTTGTGTAACAGTCTAACTATCCAATGGTTATAAATGAAACGCACTTGATACGTTTATGAAAACATTTACTTCTTTATTTATTTTACGAAAATTGTTTCATTCGAACTTTTGCCGTATTGTATGAGTAATTCGAAATGCTCTGTCCCCATATTATTACTCATATTATCTCATAATGCCTTATAAAACAAGAAGTATTTCTATAATATTATTTTCTTTACAATTAAAATTTTACCAGATATTGAAATCATTATTATCGAAAATAATTTTAACTGATTATTATTTGCTTCTCACGCAATAACAACTGAGATATAAATGAACACATTATTGATCAATAGTTATTAGACACAACTTAAGATATTACATTTCAAGCATAATGATTATTTTGAAAATCAAATTTATTTCTTTTCATTATTAGGAAAATGGCACAATGGCATGACAAGTGAGTTTAATTCTTTATTAATTTTAATAAAAACGGCAGAGTAAAAAATGTCTTAAAGAGATTAAAATTACGAAAGAAAATTTTATCACTCTTAAAAGTACAACAGAATCAAAACTTTTGAATTATATTCATTCGGATAATTTAGAAAACGCTTTCCCATTTCTCAATAATAAGGTTAGAAACTCAGTCTGAAATGTACATAAGATTTTGAAAAACATTTCATTTTACGGATAAACTCGATCTTTCTCAATACAAAAATCATCAACAGAATTATGAATGGAATTTCGTGATACGATCTATTTTACAGACAGAGCCAAAACGATCTTATTCAATACAGTAATTAGCAACGAAGTTTAAATTATTTATAAAAATTCACAAAACAGATAGATAAAAAAAGAGTAGTTTTAATGAGAAACCAAACTTTTACAATATATTCCACAATAATCACCATTATTTAGATGAAGACATACTCTATTTGCTGCTCTTAGCCATCTGGAGAGAGAGAGATATTTTTCTGGACAATGTTTTAGAACAATTTCCAGATCATATCGCTTTACATATTTGATACAAATATTTTTCGCCAGTCAGTAATAATTCCATCGACATATTGCAGTAAAGTTCAAAATTAAGCAAAAACAGCAGCAACAAAAAAAAACAAATAATACAAATTTCAAAGGCCTGGCAGGGTTGTAATATGTAAAATAGCTTAATAATATTTTTTTTCATGAGGGATAATATTCTTAAACTTTTTCCCTTGAAAGTAGTAATACTTTCGATACACGAAACATTGAAGAAATGATGAATTCTATAATATTAGACATATCAAATACCGCCCAGAAAAAGTCTTAAATAAACTAAAATACCAAAACGAATTCACTTATTCTGCTATGATTTTCTCTACAGACCATCAAAAAAATTAAAAATAAAAATTTAAGAGAAAATTTCAAATGTTATTTTTATCAATATTTTACGAAGTTTATAGAGTCCGGTGGAGGTCTAAATAAATTTTGATTTCAAAACAAATTTTCTTACAAACATATGATACCAATGCACATTTTTTCACACCATAAGCAACATAAAAATTTCAACATAAAATTTTTTAAAGGTAATTAAAAATTTTATGTAATACATATTTGGCGAATCTTCGAGGGAAGCAGTGGGAGGGGGCGTAAATATATTTTGATGTCGAAAAAAGAACATTTGATACCAATATACATTTTTCCTCGTGATAGGTAACTTCCATTTTTAAAAAAAAAAAAGTGAAAATCGACCCACCCTAATTAATTTTTTATGAAATAGAAGTTTTATAAAATTATGTAATACAGGGTATTCCTTCACAAAAGATAAAAGCTGCAAAAATACTTCCCTAAACTATCATTTCTTAGCTGCAAACAATTTAAAGAAGTAAAGCTTGTGTGAAATTGTTTAATATTTGGTGGAAGTTGAGCTACTACATAATAACCTGAAGTAAAATATAAAGTTAATAATTATTCATTGCATTTCATTGCCTGAATTTTAATTTATTTTTCCTAGATGTTTGTTTAGTGTTTAAGATTTAATATTGAGATTAAGCTTTTTTCAACTTTACAATTTGCCATGAAATATACTGATTTATACATTTAATAAGAAATGATGATTTCATTGTTATATAATGTATCTAAAATTTTAAATGGTTCCTAAAATTTGTTTTTTCTATTTTATGCATATGTGTTTACCGGAGAAAATTGTAAAAATAGTTAATCTGTTAAAAAATCTGATAACATTTTTATTTAAAAAACCTACGAATAATTTGTTTCCAGTCATTTAAACTCACATAAATCTATGACTCATTAAAAGTTAATTATCTAAAAGAACTTTAAAAAGTAAGTTCACTTCATCTACCTTCTTATTTAGAAGGCAGAAATATTTTCAAAAAGAACTTCCACGCCTTTTATATTTAGTTTTATTTATGGTGTAATGCATGTTCTAGATTTATTCATTAGAATCAACAGAATGTGATTCAGCACTCGATTTTGATAAACTTGAAGAATGAAGGATTTGAAGAATGCCGATGTGATAAGGTAAATGAACATTAATCTCACTTTCATCAAAAAAAATTGCAATCGCCCACACATTTGTTTAGGGTGCTCAACTTTAGCTACATTTTGTCTTGCTGCCCAAAAACTATTAGTTTTAGAAACTTGAAATTATGCACACGTTTGGAAAAATATACAGTGCGCAAAATAAAAAGCGGACAACCCTGAATGATTTTTGATCTAATCATCGGATCTCTACGTTCTAGGAGGACTCATTCTTAATGATTCGAGAGGTTGACTTCAAATATGCTAATTAATTATCGCAGACGATATATTACGATATGAAATCAGACTCCAAACCGTACTTTTTCGGAATGAACATACCTTCTTCGATGTATTTTGATTTTTGACATCCAAAGTATAGGGGGTTGATGCAATATGGGAAAATAGGGCCCCAATAGTTTCGTAAGAAGAGCCGTCCAAAAACTAGACCCTTTAATATTAATTTTGCGTTTTGCGTATTTCGCTATATCCAGTGAAATTTTTAAGCAATGTGAAAAATGTTTACACATAATTATAAAATTCGTTTATCCAAAGATAATGCCATGCAATAAAAATTTTAGTAAGCCTCTACCACTTTTTATTATTTTTTTAAATTTTAGCTGGAACAATTTTGAATTATAAGAAAGACACATCATTTTTTATAACGTTTTAAACAATATAATTTCATGTGGCAAAATATAAAATTTGAGTGAAATTAGAGGAATAGTTCTTGAGAAATCAAATTTCAGAAAGTCGTATTTTAAAAATTTGATTTCTTAGGAACTATTTGACCAATTTGCTTCAACTTTTGTATTTTGTCATCTAAAATTATATTCTTCCAAATCATGCAAAAAATTGTATACCTCGCAATTTTAAAATGCTTTCGACTAAAATTAAATAAAGTTATAAAATATAATAAATATTAACTAAAATTTATTTTTTCAATGGAATTATCTTTGGATAAATGATTATTATAATTGCATGCAAAACTTTTTCAATTCACTTACAAATTTCTCCAAATATGGAAAAATACTCAAAAGTAACATTAAGGGTTCCAAACTTCTGACCCAACTACGGGGCCCTATTTACCAGATAACGGGCAGATCACGTTCTAGTTTTTCTCTAACTTTTATTTATTTATTTTTACGAAAACTATTGCCTTTAAATTCTAGTTCTTACATAATCTAATATAAATGTGTTGAAATATTGTCTTGTCCATTAAAACAATCAAATACAGCTAATAAAAAAACTGACATTTAAATCGATAATAGTTTTAACTTGTTGTGATACTTTTTTATTCGATTACTATTCGAGAAGTAATTTTAAAATTATTCGATAATGAATTTTAAGAATATAGTTCCTTTTCAAAATTCAATAGAAGGGACAAATCTAATAATAATAAGTGTTTTCAAACATAAACGTAGAAAGTTTCTTTATCTTTTTAACAATGCAATAAAACAGTTAAAAAGAAAATCATTAGAGATTTCAATAACAAAAAAGAAAACAAAAACAGATCTCATCAAATTGAAGTATTAGATTTTACTCAATACAGTATTTGACTTACAAAAAAATGCAATTTAAATTACGCAGGAGATTTTTGTACAAAGTTAGAGACCAATGCCTTCGAAGAATAGATAGTTTTTAGCAGTTAATAAGATAATAATTTTCAATTTCATAAATACTAACGAACAACTTTATATTATAATTTATTTAATTAGCAATCTTAATTAAATTACCTAACATAATCTTAAAGATTTGCGCAAAATATTATTTAAAACAAAATGATTTCCGCAAAGATTAAGAATGATATTATTCAGCCTAGCGATTGGAAATTTTTCATATACTTTTTAAGAATTTTTGGAATGGCAATGTTAGAAGATTCAACTCCAAAATGCAATTTTATCCAGAAAGTAAACATGACATTTTATACAGTTATATACTTATTGTGGGTTATATCTTCCACGTATGTTTCAATTGCTGCCAACCTATCTTCAAAGAAAAACATTGCCTTTTCCGTAATGAACATCCTTAAGATGCTAATTGTTATTGCTATATCATTAAATCTTCGTTTAATCTTGAAGAAAGTGATTAAGAAAGTGCAGTTGATACGCCGAATCGGGAACCATCATGGTATAAAATCATTTCGAAGAAAATCGAGTAAGTTAGTGATGTTTTCATTTGTTTTACTTTTCATTTATTACATAGCACGAATTCCTCTAGGCACTGTGTACGAAATTGATATAACATTACCCTTGAAACTATTTTGCATTGGAGTTCTTGGTCAAAGAAATTCCACCAGTTTCGATCAGCCCTATATTAAAACGGTGAAGAGTATTCTTTTTTATTCATCATTTGCATTTTTTACTTTTTTGCCATACACAGCTGGTGTCATCTGCTATTTAACTCAGTTGGAGAATTGCAATACTATTCAATCTTACTGCTCCACAGTTAAAGTAGCTGTTAGAAATGGAATAACATCAAAAAAACTATCTGCAGTCGTCAATAACTATGAACAAATAACAAATGCTGTGAAGCAAGTCAATGATTTGCTTGCAACTTTGATTTTGTGTTTGATTGGATATTGGTTTATGTCTATTTGTTTTCACCTGTATTTATTTTTAAGTCATCTTGCTACTACTTCGCAGTTAGCAACGTTTTCAATTAGTTTGGCAGTTGTATCAGGTCAATTAATAAGTTTCGTTAATGTCTGCGATAAAATTCGTCAGGAAGTCCTGAGCATTCGAGCAGTTACAGATTTCGAAATTGAGCAAAATAAAGATTTGCTTGCGAAAGAAGCTGGACTTTCCTTCACGCGTTCAGCATTTGAACGATTTAGTAAAAATGTTTCTGTTGCCCCTTTGGGTTTTTTCAAGTTGAAAAATAGTTTCATTCCTGGAATCTTTGGATTAATTATAACTTATAATATCATTCTTTTACAATTTCAAGATATCTAATCCTCAGAGGCTAATCCTTCATCTCAAAACGCAAGATTAAAAAATACTAATTGAAGGTATACTTAGTAATACGAGAGTTACACTAAGCTAATAAGCAATATTAGCTATCGCAAAAATTATGGAAAGCAAATAAGCAATATAAGCAGTGGCAAGAATTAAACTAAGTCAATTAGCAGTATAAACAGCTGATAAATTACAAAAAAAAAACAAAAATAAATTTTGGAATGCAATAGGAACAGATAAATTTCACTAATTTTATCATTTATTTTTGGTTATTAAATTGAATAGCAGCATAAGCTGAGGGAGAAAGACCAGAAGCTTGGACAACAGCAGTTTTAAGAAGATTCTGCATTTCGGAACTCAAGTGATGAAGTGGTCACGATTTCCTACGTTTTTGGACATGCATTGTAATGCGAAATGCTTTGCATTAGACATTTTTAAACTCTTTAAAGTTTTAGCCAAACATTTTCGGATCACTCTGCTTAATATGTCTGAGTCCTTTATTAAAATGGGAATGGAACTCGCGTCTTAATGACTGACATTAATTAATAACACTAACCTCTTGTAAATTTTGGTTAAACAATTTCAGATCCCTCTGCATAGTATGTCTGAACCGTATGCATAGTGTGGCTGAAACGTTCTTCGAAAGGCAATCGGAACTTGGATGTTGTGGCAGTAGAACACGTTGATAAACGTGCTACAGCAATTGCCACAGGAACTTATAATAACACAGGATATTATAATTGACAAATCTTATACATTGAGAAAAATATTTGTTATTATCGCACCTCAATTGAAGCTGATGCTGAAAATGAAATGATATCTTCGAAAATTTAGTTCAATTATCATCGAAAAAAGAGCAAAAAGCTGTAAATAAAACCAATGATTCGCGTCATTCTCAGATTGCATTTTTGATATGAATTATCATGTGTATTTCCCTGTTTTCATATGGAATCTATGAACTTTTCAACTTACTTCCCTCTGTTGTTTGTTCATGAAAATCCATGTTCAGATATGTGATGAGATTGGGAACGAAACTAGGAAAGGATAAGAAAAGTTGACTTCGAGAGTAGTGTATAGTGGGCATGGATCTGATATTACGTCGTTTTAATTTATTTTATAACCGTCATTGAACCGCCGACCCCATTTTTGGGGTTTAGGACAACTAATGTTCGACTCCATAGCTTTATCATTTTAAACCCATTTCAGAAGACAAGGGAACTCTTAAATCAAGTATTGGGAGAAATTTGATTTCATGGCAGACTTTTTGATGCAATCACCCTGTATTTGAGTAAAATGGAATGGAAAACCACGAAAATCCCTAACGGTTAGCTCGACGGCAAGGGGACACTATCCCATGATCCGTTTACCACTGAGGATATTTTACGTCAACACTGTGGTCTGTGTGAACAATGAGCGGAATTCGTATCCACCAGCCATAGTTGGGATTCGAACCCGGTTTACCTATAAAGGTTCCCAATTCAAATCCCGGATATGACGTGCATGCTCTTTTCTTCTCTTTTTCGTCCTTTTTACCTGGGAGCAAAGTTTGCCTACCTACTATGATGCCCATGAGAGAGTGGTCAGCAAATCGGTTCTTCCGATACCCGATTGACGAAAGGGGGGGGGGCACTGGAGAAAGAAAAAGAGAAGCTCAAAATGGTGGATCGTTCGCAGCCAGACTAACTTTCATTTTAATTTCAAACTTTCTTTTGCAGTGTATTCATACTGCTTGCGGATGATTGAATATAGAAAATGATGTGATGAAAATGTTTCCGTATTCCTTAAAATCTTGAGTCTGCATAATATATGTTAAAATGAATGACCGAAATCTAAGGAACTAAAATATAAACAAAAGGAAAAATATAAAAATGAAATGAAAGTGGGAGTACTGACATACATGACAGCATCGTTAGGGGGGTATTATCACTAGGGACACTGACTGCATGATAATACTCCTCTGACGATACTACCTTGCGTGTCAATGCTTCGAAACGGACGACGTAAATTTGGGATATATGTATATAACTTTGATTTTCACCGGCGAATGTCAACAATCACATAGTCACTTAACTGGATGTCCGAAATAATTAATATATCCAATTTGACATTATTTTTTCATTGATATTATCATATTTATTATATATTCAAATATTTGCTGAAGATAGATTAGGTGAAACACCGGTTAAATGCAGACTGGGAACTTGACCTTAAAACATGGATGTAGGGTATACCGGACAAATGCATGCTGGGAAGGTTTACTTCACTAGACCTAGTATATATTTCGGACATTTACCAAAGCGATTATGTGTTTGTAAACACAAAGCGTTTCTAAAACGCTTCTGCCTGAGTACTGACAACACATGCACCTGTGGAGCAGTAGGTGCAATAGAATGTCCGCTTACCACACTCTATCACTTTAAAACAATCAAAGCTAGAATTCCTAATTGCCTTGAAGAGATCTGTCTATAAGAATCCTAAGTTGAAACAATAGGCAACCCACTTGATTAATTTTCTAGAAGAATACGTGGAAATCCTGAAGTAGTTTTCATGAAAAATTGACAAAATTATGCAATGAAGAGCACCAGCCACTACTAAAAACTTGACCCATTAAATCTGGATACTTTCTAATCAAATTGCCCTAACTAATAGAAAAATCTATTTTATAATCAGTTTCTGTATTTGTTTTTTCTTTCTTTTTTATTTTGCTGCTATTTGCAAATTTTCCTCTTTTTTCCTATGTGTCTTGTCTTCCAACCTTAACCATTTAACCAATAAATGCCCCTTCAGGAACATAAGCGTGGGGTTAAATGTTGGTGTGTGTGATTGTCAACATTCACTGGTGAAAGACAACAATCACCCATTTTGGTCATTCACTGTAACATATACATACATGGTCGATTAGTGCTCAGTCTAACTATCTAATGGTTATAAATGAAACGCACTTGCTATGCTTAGATGTAAAATAAAGGTATTAATTGTGGCTTCAAAAATATTACTCTTTTTTTTATCCCCGGAATAACTGAAAACCATTCTCTACAATTGTAACAAAAGTTCGATACTTTAATGTTGGGAAATAATTAAAATCTAGTTTGTTTAGCATTTATCTCTTTTTTAAATGTTACAATATGTTTTGAATTTTACTTCTTTATTTAGTTATTGGCGATCGAAATGGGTTACAGGTGGCGAAATGGGCTAAAAGCAAAACTTTCTACCTATGGCAACACTTCGCATGTTTTCACCATGAGCGTGTGGATAGTCATAGGAGAAGAAAGTATTCTAGTAGTTGTTGTCTTGATTTTCAAATAGATTAGAACTTTTAAGTTTGAAAACTAGATGGAACTGAAAACTATATTGAGCATGGATCTAAAAAAAAAAAAGGGTAGCAGAAATTTAAAAAAATTTTTTTGAGAAAGATATAAGTAAAATATTTAGACAGGAGAAAATATTGTATTACATTCCTAAACAACTGAGATGAGGAGGAGAGGGAAGGGAGAAGAAACGTATCTTCTCTCCAGACGTCGTATTAAAGCGTTGCGATCGCGAATAGCAAAAATTGCTTCATTCGAACTTTTGCCGTATTGTGAAACTAATTCGAAACCTCGCTCTTATAAAAGCTAAAAAACTTCTATAATATTATTTTATTTACAATTAAAATTTTACCATCGATATTGAAATCATTATTATCTAAAATAATTTTAACTGAATGTTATTTGTTTCTCACGCAATTACTACTGAGATATAAAGGAACACATTATTGATCAATAGTTATTAGACACAACTTAAGATTCAAACATAATGATTAGTTTGAAAATCAAATTTCCTTCTTTTCATTGCTTGGAAAATGGCTCATAACAATCGTTTTCCTACAATGACATGATAAGTGAGTGAAATTCCTTTTTAATTTTAATAAAAACATCTGAATCAAAAGAGTCTTACAGAGATTAAAGTTGCAAAGAAAATTTTATTATTTAAAAGTGCTACAGAATCAAAACTTTTGATTGTATTCATTTGGATAATTTTAAAAACCCTTTCCTTTTTCTCAATATAGAGGTTAGAAATGCAGTTTTAAATATACATAAAATTTTGAAAAACATTTTCTTTTACGGATAAACTGGGTCTTTCTCTATACAGAAATCAGCAACGGAATTATGAATGGAATTTTGCGATATGATCTATTTTACAGACAGATCAAAAAAGATCTTACTCAAAACAGCAATTAACAACGAAGCTTGAACGTGCTTTAAAAGGACAATGATTTTTAGAGACAATTGCTTAGAAAATCTGAGTTTCTTCAATAGAGAATCATAATTCATTTCTTTGGAAATCAAATACTTATAATCTTAAACAAATGACTGTGGTATTTACATTACTTTTACGCAAGTTATAAATCATACAGCTATTTTTACAATGATTAAAAATCCCATGATTCTATCGTCAAAAGATTGGAAATTTTTTATTAGCTTTTTAAAGATATTTGGAATCGCAATTATAGAAATTACAGCACTAAAATACAATTTTATCCAAAACTTATGCATCGCATTTTATGCAGTTCTATACTCTTTGTGGATAGTGTCAGATGTTTCAATTGCTGCATTCCTTATTTCAAAGAAAAACATCGTTTTTACTGTAATGGCTACCTTTGAAGTAATCATTGATATTGTCCTTTATATAAATCTTCGTTTAATTTTTAAAAAATTGTTGAGAACAACAGTGCAGTCAAAAAAGACGTATTGAAATCTGTTATTTTACCAAAACGTTTGGAAAGAAATCAAATAAGTTAGTGATTCTTTTATTTGTTTTACAATCCACCTTTTTCACTGTTTATATTTCTCAAAACAACGTGTACGAAGTCGACATTCCATCACCTTTTGATTTATTTTCTGTCGAATATTTAGGTCAAAGTAATTCATCCAGCTTCGATCAGCCCTGCATTAAAACAACAAGGAATATTCTTATTCCTTCATCATTCGCTTTATTTACTCTTTTGCCAAACGCAGCCGGAGCTAACTGCTATTTAACGCAGTTGGTGAATTGCAATTTTATTCAATCTTACAGCTACACAGTTAAAGTGGCTGTTAGAAACGGAATAACATCAAAAAACTATCTGCAATCGTCAGTAACTATGAGCGAATAACAAATGCCGTGAAGGCTGTCAATGATTTGCTAGCAACTTTGATTTTGTGTTTGATTGGATATTGGTTTATATCTATTTGTTTTGCCCTGTATCTCCTGTTAAGTCATCTAGCTACTAGTATCCCAGTACGTGGCGAATTCAATCAGTTTGGCAGTTGTATCATGTCAATTAATAGGTTTCGTTAATGTCTGCGATAAAATTGGAAATGAAATCCTGAATATTCGAGCAGTTATAGATTTCGAAATTGAGCAAAATAAAGATTTGCTTACGAAAGAAGCTGGACTTTCATTCACGCGTTCAGCATTTGAATGATTCAGTAAAAATGTTTCTGTTTCCCCTTTAGGTTTTTTTAAGTTGAATAACAGTTTCATTCCTGGAATCTTTGGATTAATTACAACATATAATATCATTCTTTTACAATTTCGTGAAAGTTGACACCCAGAGAATGAGTCTTTATACCAATTCCTTTCAAATACCTCACTGAAGATATAATTAGTATTACGTGAATCACATTAAGCTAACTAGTATAAGCACGTGTAAGCATTACAGAAAGCGAAATTTCATTTTTCTAAGCAAGAGGAATGAAATAAAATTGAATTTCGCTGCTTGTAATTTAGTGTTAGGTTATTAAGTTTAATAACAATCACCACTTAGGCGAAACAACCAGAACCTTCCGCAAGAAGGAGAATGATTATTTGGGCAGTAAGTGATAAATTAATCACCTATATATTTTTTCATAGAGCGTTGTTTGGAGCGCATTATATTCGAATAATTTTATATCGTCTCCTCAAACGAACAGACGATTCCCGATCATGCTTTAAAGTAGGCCTGAAACGCTCTACTAAATACTGCAGCATTTTAATAAACTCTTGAATAACATTTTCTTGAACGAAGACGTACGAGAGTCACACATCCCTTCATTGAACGACTTCAAAACTAGACTCTTAACTTAGTGGGCGTTCTGATGTTAGTGGAAAGTTTCAGCTGAATTGTTTTGTAATAGCATCGGATATAATTCTGTTTCAGCTTATACGATTATCTATTTGGACTCCGGTGAGTAGAAAATCGGACTCCGCTAAAATCTACTGAGTACATGCGATATACGAGTTCATAAAATCTGTAGAATCGAATGACTTCTGGTCGGTCAATGAGCCATACCAAGTGTACAGAGATCTGGAGAAACTTTCTTTCCCCTTCAGATCTGTGTCTAAACTGTGGTAGTGGCCTCACAAATGAGATCCCATTTGCAAAGGATTCAAATTGTGAATAATCTACAACATAGATTCTGAACCATTTTAATATATCGCCCATTTAAGGAGAAAACAATTTTAACGCCCCCCTTTGTGTTTGAGAAAATCGGGTTATTTAAAGCATGGTGACGGAGGGATGTACTGAATTATAAGAGGCAACATTTTTAAGCAATTTTCTTACCCGTTAAATTGAATTTTTTTTCAAGAAAAAAAATTACGTTAACTCCATACTTTTTTTTCCGGCAGGTAATCGCAGTCTATTTGTTATAATCAAAATAAATACGGCAATGAGAAAAAAAATACAACAAAAAATCCTATGCTTAAATAGAGTTATTTAGTTTTATTTAGATAATTAAAAAAAACTCCCAAAAATATTTCTTTTACACTAAAAAGTAGTATTAACGAAATAATCAAGCAACTATGTCAGTGGGATGATAGTGCTTGATGGTTCAGAGTCCGTTTCTTTACGTTTAGTTCAATAATTTTAGTGAGGTGAAGACGCAAGTCCCATTGTTGCACGATTTCAAGTCACTTTCTCTTTTTCTTTGACTAGATTCGCCACAGCACTGAATCATTGCTCGACAAGATGGGAAGGGAGGGAAGGCAATTAAAAATTTTTTGACCACAGTCCACTGTTTAGGATAGAGGTGACTAATGTTACCTTCAAAACAAAATTCTGTGAGACGACCACCATTTCAAAGTTTCATTAGTTGAAAGTTCGACCATTTCCTCCTGAATCCGAACTTCTGCTATTTCAATATTCAGAAAAGGATTCATAACCCATTGAAGGACTTCCAGTTACAAAACATATTTAAAATGGTCAGAAAAAAGTCCATGAGCAACTACTCAAGGTTTTGACAATATTCTAATGTATCATCAAAGGGAATTTCAACATTCTTTTTAAGATCCGATAAGATTGGAAATTGTCTGTTTAACGCACTTCTGTTTACAAAAAAAAATTAGTTTTTTACAAAGGCAAAAATAACTGATTTTGTAGCGATCAAATTGAACTCGTCGCCTTGAAATTGTAATTTAACGCCATTAAATATTGCAATGAAATCCATCATGTATGCAACGTCTCTCTTAAATTCTAACAATCTCTTAAATTCTAACTCTCAGAGCTACTTCCCTGTCTTCGAGGAACTCAAGCACAGAGTCGAAAAGATTCCAAAACCTAATGAGACCGGTGGATTTCGAATGCCGGTGAATCTCTGTGTGTAGCAGTAAGCGATTGAATTCTTCATCGTTTTTCTTACACGGCTGTCTGAATAATCGATAGTTGAGAGCATCATTGCGAATTTTGTTCTCAGCAGGAGATCGACATATTGCAATGTCTGATACAAACGGTAGCTGAGATTTTTTCCAACTAAATGCTGTCTGTGAATCACGTAGTGAACAGCCAAAATTTCTGGTATCTTCAAAAGAGTGCTAAACCCACGATGTTGTCCCACCATTGCAAGAGCTCCATCAGTGGCAACAGACACAAAGACATAATATTCGCAAGAGTATTTTTTCCCAATGCCCACCCATATTAGGTGGGCCAACGTTGATCTCACAGTAAGGACAGACAAAGAGAAAAAGAACATGCATGCCTTACCCGATATTCAAACCCAGAACTTTTTTGATACAAGGCCAGTTCCATGACCCCTACACAGGCCGGTCGGCTATTCGCAAGAATAATGTGTTTCTTTTTAAAATAATCTTTGACAGTATTAAAAGTAGATTCACCTTTGGTATCTACATTAAAGCTTCTTGCAAAAAGCGTCTCTTGAATAGTTTTTTCTTCTTTCACAAACTGGACGTACACCAACAGTAAAGCCTCGTTACTTGGCAAGATTGACTCATCAACTTGTTGAAAAAATTCGTTGGATATCAATTGTCTGCATAAGGAAAATTTAACGGCTTCAGCCATCTCATCAATTCGCCGCCGCATTGTATCGTTTCTTTTAATGAGATATTTTTGATGACATGGGTAGCAGCTGAACGGTGTAAAACTGTTTCTAAAGCTTCCTTGATAGTCGGCAGTATCACCTTTTCTGTTGGTATGAGTTTTCCCAGATTTAGCAATTAATTTCTATTTATTCTAAGAGGCTATCAAACCATCGTCGCATTTTTGTGATGAGATTGCTAGTAAGTCAGCGACTGAAGTTGCCTTCAGAAACTTCGTGAAAAATGACAAATCTTTATTGCAATGATGAATTTTTTCGCAAATGTTCCTGCAAGCGGGAAGGTTTCATTGCCTCATTAGATAAACCTTTGTTACAAAGTGAACACATGGCTAGTTGAGATTTCGACGGCGATTGAATAAATCCGAACTTCAAGTACGTGGCACTGTATTGACGACACTTCTTTTTGTTAACCGACACTGTTGGAGGCTACAAAATACAATCATTGAAATAAAATCAACTGTTTCTCCAAATTAAAAAATTATTTACGATAAAGAATTAATACGCACACGTACCTGACCAAATAAACAAAGAAATCGAATCGAAACTGGAGAAAAAAATGAAAGGAAGCGAACGAAAACCGTCATAAGAAACACGGCGAAAGAGCATGCGATTCAATTTTTGCCAAATGGCTTGAATGAATCAGAGACATTCGCCAAATGACTTGAATGAATCAGAGGCTAAAACAACTAACTCGTGCGCTGCGCTTTGCTGGTTCAAATCAAAGAATAGGTACGCATAAGTTCGTTGTATTACTGAGGTGTATCGGATAATCTTAATTTATTATATTAATTTAATCTTTTTTTCTCTAATATTAGTTATAGATTAATTTTATTTATTAAATTAATCTTAATTTAATAATTCTATATGTGAGTAATTTTACATGATGACAAAACATACTCATCGCCCACCAATCATCCAAAACATATCCACCGCCCCTCAGTATATTCTCAGCGCCCCTCGGGGGGGGGGTATCACCCCCGTTGAAAAACAATGTCATAGATTTTAATTTTCATAAACTACAATTTTATTTTTTAAAGATGAGAGTAGAAATAATTTTGATTATTCTACAACTAAACGAAAATATTTTTTAAAAAACTACATCAAAATTAACAAATTTCATATTTTGCATGGTTACTTAGCAATAATTAAAGCTAATTTATAGATTTCATTATTATTTCATATTTCTTTACGGCAGCTATTATAAACTTGTGGGAAATTTTAAAACAAATTTAAAAACAAGAAACCGAAACGTAATGAGAAAAAATAGTGCCTCGAAAAATTCCTTAAATTTACTGAAAGAAATGCAATAAAATGCACTCAGACTTAAAAAAAAGAAAAAGAAAATTGCACTAGTATTAAACACTCCCAAATAGTATTGTATGTACTGCACAATGTATTTAAATGACTAGGTTATTATTAAACTAAGAAAAAATTAATACTCATTAGTGGCTTTCTTGGACTTGTCATGCGGAACAAAGTTACTTAAAAAGTTTAGTATCTAAACACAATACAAATTAATTAAATGAAATAGGAGATTAAATTAAAATAAAAAAAACACAGAAAATTATTGTAGAGGGGAGGAGAAAGCAATGAGGAGTGCGACAAGAAATTAAGTTCTAAATACTAAAAGATGGAAAAGCACAGTATTGATAAAGTACTTAATAAAAAAAATTTAAAATAGCTAAAAGGTATAGCTTATTGTTGCAATGTATTATGTATTTAAAAAAAATCGCATAATCAGAGAAAAATTTAAAGTGAACTTGAGCAATCTAGCACAAATCATTTAATTTATCGTCACTAATGTTATCATCTTCGTCAAATCTTCAGCGTCATCCAAAAAAGTATTAATTTTTCTATCTTCTAATTACAAAACATTTTCTATTTTCAAAATAGAAAAAGGAAGATAAAACATTTAATATAATCACATTCCACTTCAAAAAAGTAATTTCACATTTTTTTTGTCTTTTTATGTGCTAAATAATTGTTAAACGAAATTGTCTAACAAATTTTAAAACTTTATTCAAATGAAACAAGTAACCATTTCTTAAATCATTGTAATCGAATTAGTTCAGTCATTAAAACATTTCCTTCTTAATTTCACGTTCTAATTTTTTTCCAATTTTTATTTATTTATTTTTAAAAAAATTATTGTGTTTATTCTAACCTTTACATGATCTTATATACATGTGCAGAAATATTGTCTTGTATGTTGAAATTATCTAATGCAGCTATTAATAAACCTGCTATTAAAAATTATTATTAAAATTTAGTTATTAAAAAGCTATTAAAAATTAAAAGGCTATTAAGAATTTTGCTGTGATACTTCTGAATTCGATTACAATTCAGATATGAACTAAATGTTCAGATATTGAAAAATCGATATCAAAAAGTATTGATCTTGAAATAATTCGATAATGAATTTTACGAATATTGTTCATTTTAAAAATTCAATAGGAGGGACAAATCTAATAATAATAAGTGTTTTCAAACATGAATGTATTAAATGTCTTAATCTTTTTAACAATGTAATAAAGCAGTTGAAAGAAAAGGTTTAGCAATTTGAAAGACTTGACAAATCTTATTCCGATAAAAAGAAAAAAAAAAACAGAAATCATCGGATTGAAATATTAGATTTCTCTCAATACGTAATTGACTCGCAAACAAATGCAATCTAAATAGCAAATGAGATTTTTTTTACAAAGTTGGAGATAAAGCTTTAGAATAATAGACAATTTTTGGCTGCTAAAAAGATAATAATTTTTAATTTCATAAATACTAACGAAGAATATTAGAATAGAATACATTTAATAAGCAATCTTATATTAAATTACTTACGATATTCTTAAGCATTTACACAAAATATAATTTTTTAAAAAAATGACTTCGGCAAAGATTAAAAAAGATGTTATTCAGCTGAGTGATTGGAAATTTTTCAAATACGTCTTAAGATTTTTTGGAATAGCAATGTTAGAAGATTCAACTCCGAAATACGACTTTATACAGAAAGTATACATCGCATTTTGTACAGTTATATACTCATTGTGGGTTTTATCTTCTACGTATGTTTCAATTGCTGTCAACCTGTTTTCAAAGGAAAACATTGTTTTTTCCTTGATGAACATCCTTAAGATGCTAATTGTTATTGTTATATCAGTAAATCTTCGTTTAATCTTGAAGAAAATGGTTAAGAAAGTGCAGTTGATACTCCGAATCGCGAACTACCATCGTATAAAACCTTTTCGAAGGAAATCGAATAAGTTAGTGATGTTTTCATTCGTTTTACTTTCCATTTATTACATAGCACGCATTTCTCTAGACACTGTGTACGAAACTGATATAATATCCTCTTTAAAATTATTTTGCATTGGAATTTTTGGTCAAAGAAATTTCACTAGTTTCGATCAGCCCTACATTGAAACTGTAAAGAGTGTTGTTATATGTTCATCGTTTGCATTTTTCACCTTTTTGCCATACACAGCTGGTGTCATCTGCTATTTAACTCAGTTGGAGAATTGCAATACTATTCAATCTTACTGCTGCACAGTTAACGTAGCTGTTAGAAATGGAATAACATCAAGAAAACTATCTGCAATCGTCAATAACTATGAACGAATAACAAATGCTGTGAAGCAAGTCAATGATTTGCTTGCAACTTTGATTGTGTGTTTGGTTGGATATTGGTTTATATCTGTTTGTTTTCACCTGTATGTATTTTTAAGTCATCGTGCTACTACTTTGAAGTGTGCGACGTTTTCAATCAGTTTGGCAGTTGTATCAGGTCAATTAATAAGTTTCGTTAATGTCTGCGATAAAATTGACAAGGAAATACTGAACATTCGAGCAGTTATAGATTTCGAAATTGAGCAAAATAAAGATTTGCTTACGAAAGAAGCTGGACTTTCCTTCACGCGTTCAGCATTTGAACGATTCAGTAAAAATGTTTCTGTTTCCCCTTTGGGTTTTTTTAAGTTGAATAACAGTTTCATTCCTGGAATCTTTGGATTAATTATAACTTATAATATCATTCTTTTACAATTTCAAGATAGCTAATTCTCAGAGGCTAAGTCTTCATCTCAAAACGAAATATCTGAAAACTCTATTCCAAAGTATACTTAGTGTGATAATGTTAATTATCACAAGTTCATATTCTCCTTAATTTTTTTGTTTCTTTAATTTGCTTTACTTTTGGTCTCTTAACTCTTAATTTTTTGCTTACGGGTTCCTATCCTTAACTTCATTAACCTTCAATTTATAATACTTAAATCTGTTACTAATTTGTGTAATTTACGATGTATATGTTTAATTACTGCATTTTTTTATTAATTAATAACTTTTATAGATTATCATTATGTTTTAATTACAATCTTGATAATGTATATTATAATTATGCAATATGAATTTATTTTCAATTGTTTATTACCGCATTTTTTTTGTTGCCCTTTCTTTTTGTCATGCACTGCCTTAGATATGTTTTCCCGTTCTCTTTTTACCATTTACTGAAGCCTAGAACCATTCTGGGACCCCCCCCCCCTCTTATCTTCTGCACCTGTGCATCCGATGGTCAGTTGCGTGCGAGTCGGATGGGACTGCATCCCTGTGCTCTTCACTTAAAAATATGAATTTTATATCTTAGTCCCCATGTGACATTTTTTATTTTTCTCTCACAGCATTGTGAACTTTTAATTGGCTATTGGACGGAAATCGTTATGTTTAACTTTTCAGCCTTCTTGACCTTGATCCCCTTTCACACGGGAGTGTCGTGGTCACGTGTTAGTTGTTTTATCTCTTGCTAATTTCTTCTGTTGACCAATAATTTCTTAAGGGTATCGGTGTGAACTGTCCACCTCCTTTTTCATTGACCTTTTTAGTAACCTTTGCTTCATTTGGTGCCTCATTGGTTGTTTACCAATAAAAACCAAGTTTTCTTAAGATGGATGCATGACTAAGAAAGGACAACACACTTTTGTCAATTACAAATTTTCATGTTTTTTACGATCTGATTTGTGAAACGATTTAATGTTTGTTTCATTTATTGTTAAGTTTTACTTGCTTTACTTTACTTCGGTCTCGATACGAATTTGATGGAAATTGAGTGGTAGTGTAATGTCAACATGTGAAGATATAATAAATAGCAACAGTACAAAATAGTGTTTTTTATTTGTCTGTCATGGCTACCTCTTTCGTTAAATATTTTATGAACCGCCACCTCTGTTACGTGATGAATGATTAAAGGGTGTCAACCCTAGGGTGAGTAGACCAGTTTTATAATGCTTTTAACTCTACAGATTATGTAAACCCACAACAATGATTTTTTCTCACATCCTTCTTTAACTCTTAACCATTTAAAATTTATGACTTAATGGTCCTATTGGGTTACTCGGTTTGTATCAATGCTGCACCACCATTATTCGGCCAATTTAAATGCAGTTTAAGACACGATGTTGTTTGTGTTTTTACAACAGTTGGATGATTATTCTATTTGTAAAATATAAACTTTCATACCAAAGATATTAAAAATCTGCTTAATAGTTAAAGAGATAATCGATCAAATAACGTTTGTACAATGCACCAAATAAAAATAAAGCAAACACAATGAATAACTTTTAATACAATGATCGGATTTTCCCGAGCTATGACTCAATGTTAAAGACATGTGGCCTTGAATTTGCCAATTAAATTGTATATACGATACGGATTTTCTCTGAATTTACGTATAATTCTTTGGCTTATTCTGATTCCTGATCCTAAAAATATTAGAGGATAGAATCTGGAAAGTATAGGCAAACGTTAATGTTAATTCCTTAATGTTAATTTCACTCTTTATGTAGTTCACCATCTCAAAGAAGTCATATTTTTTAATTTTTATTTTTCCCAGAACAATTCGACCCATTCCATCAAAAATTTTTGATCTTAGAATTAACCATAATAAGCAACATAAAAATTATACCTTCGAATTGGATCATCAGTATATTAAACAGCAAAAAATAATGAATAATCATTAAGAATAGTTTTTATATGGAATTATTTTATAACAAAAAAGCAGTGAAGAAATCTAGAACAAAAATGTTTTTATTATAGTTCCGGTGTTAAGGCGATTGATTAACACAAATGTTGACCTGTGTATGGTCAAGAATCCAAATCCGTTAAGAAAAATACATGTTTGATTAGAGAAAGTATTGAATCTGATTTCATAACACTGATTAATTAGTATAGCCATGATTCTGCCCTCTGACCACTCCGTCCACGAAAATCCAATCATTAAATCAAAAGTTAATGCAGGTTGTCCGCTAGATTTTCACTTCTTTTTGCGCAATCTACAGTGTTCAAAATAAGAAAAGGACCACCATGAATAACTTTTGATCTGATAATGGGATTTCTACGTTTTAGGACTTAATCTTAATAGTTCGAGAAGGTGACCTCAAATATGCTAAATAATTAGAGCTTACGATATTTTAAGTTACGATATTAAGCACAGAAACGTACTTTCTCTGAATAAACATACCTTTTTACGAAGGATTCGGATTTTTGATCCCCAAAACATAGGGGATAGCCGCAATCTGGGAAGTAAGGTCCTCATAGTTTGGTCAGGAGAGGGGTCCAAAGTTTGCACCCCTTAATGGTTAATTTTAACGTTTGCGTATTTCACTAGATGTCCAGAACTTTTAAAGGAATCGAAAAGTTTTTTGCGCACAATTATGAAATTAGTATATTCAAAGATAATTTACATGCAAAATAATGCTTTTAATAAATATTCATTATTTTTTATTATATTATTTCAAAACAGACGAAACATTTTTGAATGGTAAGGTATACAATGGCAAAATGCAGAATTTGAGCAAAATCGGTCCAATAGTTGGTGGAAATTGAATTTAAAAAATACGACTTTTTTAAAACTTAATTTCTCAGAAACCATTCAACTCATTTCAAAACAATTTGTATTTTGCTATTTAAAATTGGAATCTTTAAAATGATCTAAAAAATACTTTTCTGACAATTCAACATTTTCTCGACTGTTATGAAATAAAATAATAAAAAAAAAGATAAATATTTACTGGAAATAACGAAACTGGAAAGGTAAAAAGAAAAACTGGCTTTGACAGTCACGCAAAAGCCAACCGAATTCATGCCATTTAAATTTATTTTATAACCGTCATTGAACACAGCCGACCCAATTTTTTGGCTTTGGTGGATCGTTCGCTCCACATAAACGATTTAATCAAAAACTGTATGCTGTGTCATTTAGGCATTGTCAAATGGGAAAAAGGACAATTTTCGTAACTTTCGATTTCATGTGAAATTTAGATTAATCTCTTTTGCAGTTTATTCACACTTAACTGTTTGTGAACCATTGAATATATGAAAGATGTGATGAAAGTGCTCGCGTTATATCAGAGTCCGTATTATCTATGTTATTACCGTGAATAACCGACATCAAGAGAATGTCGACGTTCTCCAGCGAATGTCAACAATCACATAGTCACTTCGGTGAATGTCCGAAATAATTAATACATCCGATTTGCTAATATATTATATTGATTCGATATTTTAATATCTGCTGAAAATAGATTAGGAGAAACATCAGAGTACCGGTTAAATGCATACTGATGAGCACTTGGCCTTAAAAAAGACATTGATGTACGGCATATCGGGCAGCGGCACTGGAAACATTGATGAAGGCCATACCGGGGAAATGTATACCGGGCAGCGGTACTGAACTAGATCTGGTATATATTTCGGACATTTACCAAAACGACTATGTGATTGTCAACATTCACCGGTGGAAGTCAACAACCACCCATTTCTGTCACTCAGGGTAACATATACATACATAGTTGATTAGTCTAACTATGTAATAGTTATAAATGAAACGAAATGGCAACGTTTATGAAAACTTTAAAAAACGTTTAAAAAAATTATAATTACGAAAGGAAGAAAGTGTGATAGTATTATTGCAACTAATGGTCACCCATTGATCAAATGTTTCTTTTTTCTTCCTTAATAGACTTTCATGAATAAAAATTGGGGAAAAATGTACTTGAGGGTGCCCCTTGGCGAAATTGGCGATTTATGTTTGGCGCTTTTCCTGTTTGCGCGGAACACCGTGGTAACAAGGATCGCGGCCAAAACATAATGATATTTCAATAAAACATTGGAAAATTTCAACGAAACATCGGATAAAGCTTGCAATAACCCCAATGTAAGCAAAATTAATAAACGCAATAAAAAGAATTTTGGGGTAGACTATACTTGAGGGTGCCCCCGCCAAGTTGTGATCGCGATTGATCGCCAAGCTGGGCGATTTTGAAAACCAATCGTTATTCTGATTGGTTTAGATTTTAATCGTGATTCTGATTAGTTTGGAATTTAGCGTTGTTTTTAAATGAATTTTTAAATGTAATTTCAGAGATCCGTTAGTTCAACTTTGGATACCGACTGATAAGGTTATTTTTGCCTCTGGTACTAAAAATGAATACTGTCAATAAGATAAATCTTAAGTTTCTGTACGATTTTAACAACAATGAAAAAAAACAGTGATTGATAGGTGTATGAATGAAGGTTTAATTAGTAATAGATATAAATGTCCTGTATGTGGGTTACCACGGCGTTCCTGGCAAACAAGTATGGCGCCAAACATAAGTCACCAATTTCGCCAAGGGGCACCCTCAAGTATATTTTTCCCGAATTTTGAATAGAAGCAAAAATTAATGGAATAGGCGCAGAAAGAAAAGGGAAAAAAAACTCACTCCTTCATTAAGCTTGAATATTCTTAGATTTAGGTGTACAGAAATATCTAATAACAGTTAGATACTGTCTAAATTTATCATGAATAGAATCTGTGTACCTCCATCGCCATATAAAATCGACAAAATAGGAGTCGAAAATGGCGTCTTTAATAGCGGACTAGAGGTGACATTTTTTTCTTAAATCCCTTTTTATGACTGCCCACATACCTTCGATCTTATAGACCAGATTCAAAAGTAACCTTACCAGCCGGTATACAATGTAGAACTAACGGACCTCTGAAATTACAACCGTTGAACATTTAAAAATAACGCTAAGATCTAAACCAATCAGAATCACGATTGGGTTTCAACGTCGCCATCTAGGCGATCCACCGCGATCACAACTCGGCGAGAATCAAGGGGCACCCTCAAATATAGTCAACCCAAAAATTGTCATTGGTTGCAAAAACTGCATCAATTGATTTGTCCTCTTATCGTTGTTTCTTTGGTTTTCAATTCTAGTCACATTCTTTTCCATCTTCATTACTCATATTTTGTATAAAATCACTGCCAAGATGATAATTATAAATAAGTAAATTGCAAAATGAATATCAAAGTAATTTAAATTAGCATTACATAAAAACATTTAAATTATTCGCTGGGGAAATTAAAAGGAAAAAACTCAGAGATGAAAACAATCAACTCCAAGATTATGTGCTTTTTTTTATATTTGTTCTTGATGTGTCGATTTCTTATGAATGCTTATGTAAGCCTGATTTTTTAAGACTTGTGCAGTTCTATTTTTAAGGTTATGGTTTTGAAGTGGATCGAAGTTATGCGGTTCATTTTAAAGTTTTAACTAAAAATAATATTTAAAAAAGAATTCTGAAAAAAATTATCAAACAGCAGCGGTCTCCATAGCAGCGCATGTAATGACGACGCATGCGTACTGTTTTCTTTTACTCTTGAACACAGTTGAAAAGTGTGATGACGTCCAAATAAGGTGTGTACGTCATCAAACCCAAAACAACATCTATTTTGCTGATGGGTAATAAAGGTTTAAACTGTCTCTTCAAAAATATTACTCTTCTTTACGTTTCCCCGAATAACTGAAAACCATTCTGAAACTTTCTGAAAAATTTTTAAACATTGCAATTGTAACGAAAATTAAATATTTTAATTTTGGAAAATCACTATAATTTTGTTTGTTTTGTTTGTTCATTCAAACTTTTGCCGTTTGAGTAATTCTAAACGCTCGACCCCCATAAAATTGCTCATATTATTTAATAATGCCTTATAAAACATGAAGTACTTCTATAATATTATTTTCTTCACAAACAAAATTTTACCATTGATATTGAAATCATTATTATCGAAAATAATTTCAACTGAATATTATTTGTTTCTCACGCAATAACAACTGAGATATAAATGAACAAATAATTGATCAATAGTTATTAGACACAACTTAAGATATTAAATTTCAAACATAATGCTTATTTTGAAAATCAAATTTCTTTCTTTTCATTATAAGGAAAATAGTTCATAATAATTGTTTTCCGGCAATGACTTGATAAGTGAGTTTAATTCTTTATTAATTTTAATAGTAACGGCTGAATAAAAAAAGTCTTAAAGAGATTAAAATGACAAAGAAAATTTTATCATTGTTAAAAGTGCAACAGAATCAAAACTTTTGAATTGTATTCATTCGGATAATTTCGAAAACGCTTTCTCTTTTCTCAATAAAAAGGTTAGAAACGCAGTTCGAAATGTACATAAAATTTCGAAAAACATTTTCTTTTACGGATAAACGCGGTCTTTCTCAATACAGAAATCAGCAAATGAGTTTAAATTATTTATAAAAATTCAAAAAACAATTCTTTTTTAGATAGATAAAAAAAGCTCTAGTTTTAATTAGAAACCAAACTTTTACACGAACTTTTATAATATATTCCACAATAATCACCATTATTCAGATGATGGCTCTTCTTTACCACTATGAAGACGTACTTTATTTGCTACTCTTAGCCATCTGGAGAGAGAGAGAGATTTTTCGGGAGAATCGATGGACAATGTTTTAGAACAATTTCCAGAACATATCGTTTTACATATTTGATTCAAATATTTTTGGTCAGTCTGTACTAAATCCATCGACATATTGCAGTAAATTTCAAAATTAAGCAGAAATAGCAAAACAAAATAACAAATAATACAAATTTCAAAGGCCTGGCTGGGATAAAATGTGTAATGTAGCTTAATTATATATTTTTTCAAGAGGGATTTCATTCTTAAACTTTTTCCTTTGAAAGTAGTTATAGTTTCGATGCATGAAACATTGAAGAAATAATGAATTCGATAATATTAGAGACATCAAATACCGCCCAGAAAAAGTCTTAAACTACCTTAAATATCAAANTACGACTTTTTTTTTATAAAATTTCGAAAAACATTTTCTTTTACAGATAAACTCGGTCTTTCTCAATACAGAAATCAGCAACGATATTTAAATTATTTATAAAAATTCAAAAAACAATTCTTTTACAGATCGATAAAAAAAAGCCTAGTTTTAATGAGAAACCAAACTTTTACAACATATTCCACAATAATCACCATTATTCAGATGATGACTCTTCTGTACCACCATGAAGACGTACTTTACGTACCACTTTGATGTCATACTTTATTTGCTGCTCTTAGCCATCTGGAGAGAGAGAGAGATATTTTTCTGGAGAATCGGTGGAGAATGTTTTAGAACAATTACCAGAACATATCGTTTTACATATTTGATTCAAATATTTTTGGTCAGTCAGTACTAAATCCATCGACATATTGCAGTAAAGATCGAAATTAAGCACAAATAGCAAAACAAAATAACAAATAATACAAATTTCAGAGGCCTGGCTGGGATAAAATATGTAATATGGCTGAATTATCTATTTTTTCAAGAGGGATTTTATTCTTAAACTTTTTCCCTTGAAAGTAGTTATAGTTTCGATGCATGAAACAGTGAAGAAATAATGAATTCGATAATATTAGAGACATCAAATACCGCCCAGAAAAAGACTTAAACTACCTAAAATTCTGAAACGAATTCACCTATTCTGCTACGATTTTCTCTACAGACAATCAAAAAAAAAATATTAAAAATAAAAATTTGAGAAAAAATATTATTTTTAGCAGCATTTTGCGAAATTTGTGGAGTCCGGTGGAGGTCTAAATAAATTTTGATTTCGAAACATTTTTTCACACGGCAGGCAACAAAAAAATTTCAACAAAAACAATTTAAAAAGCAATTAAAAATTTTATAAAATACAAATTTGGTGAATCTTCGAGGGAAACAGTGGGAGGGGGCGTAAATATATTTTGATGTCGAAAAGAAAAAAAAACTTTTTACAAACATTTGATACCAATACACATTTTTCCTCACGACAGGTAACTTCCATTTTTTAAAAGAAAAGTGAAAATCGACCCACCCTAACTAATTTTTTATGAAATAGAAGTTTTATAAAATTATGTAATACAAAGCATTCCTTCACAAATATTTTCCTAAACAATCATTTCTTAACTCACAAACAATTTGAAGTAGAACTTGTGTGGAACTGTTTAATCTGGTGGAAGGTGAACTACATTATAACCTGAAGTAAAATTTGAAATTAATAATTATTCGTTGCATTTCATTGTCTGAATCTTAATTTCTTTTTTCTAGATTAAGTTTTAGACTAAGTTGTTTTTAACTTTAATGATAAATATTATATTATATATTATTATTAAGTTAAATGAAACTTTATTATGTAAAATAATAAATATTAACTAAAATTTATTTTTCAAATAGAATTATATTTAAATAAATGAATATTATAATTGTATGTAAAACTTTTTCGACTCAAATAAAAATTTCTCCAAATATGGAAAAATACTCAAAAAGTAAAATTAACATTAAGGGTTCCAAACTCCTGACCCAACTACGGGACTCTAATTACCAGATCACGGGTAGCCCCTATATATTGTGGATCAGAAATCCGAATACATTGGGGAAAAAACGTATGTTTATTCAGAAAAAGTACGTTTTAGTGTCTGATTTCGGCTAATATCGTCTGCTCTAATTTATCAGCATATTTGAAGTCACCCTTTCGAACCCTTAAGAATGAGTCCTAGAACGTAAAGATCCAAACATGAGATCAAAAGTTATTCAGGGTGGGGTTTTTTTTCGCGTCGTACAAGTAGTACGATGTAATAAAGTGACATTTAATATTTAGTTCAAGAATTATTTAATGTTAAATTTGTTTTAAAGAAACAGCACTCTAAAGGTCGCAGCAATGCAACAACTGAGTTTCGGAAGTTGCGATACTGGTAGGGCTATTTTTTTTTACCTTAACAAGAGCTATATTTGAAATTCCAATTGCTTGTTTGCCCGAAAATGTAGTCTCAAAACACTAAAAGATGATGTGGTTGATGAGGGGTAACAAAAGGGGGGTAATTTATCCATGAATCTTCATTTCTAATTAGGGTGGACTGTATTATCGCTGGTAAAGACCTAAATTTTGTAAATTTTTCTAAATCTAGTAAATGCTAGCATTGGAATACGACAAGAGAGAGCACAACCTTATAACAGATTGTTTATTTCTACTCTGAGTGTTACAAAAACGTTACTCTAGATGGCGCTGGAGTAAAGATACAACAGCTGGAAAAACACTATATTTATCTAGTACTTCATTAAAAAATACGAAAAATTGCTTAAATATATAGCTTGTATGTTTATTGAGGTAATGTACTATGTATTTCAGAAAAATCGCATAATCAGAATAAATTTTAATGTATATTCGCAGAACCAAGCATCCAAAAAAGTATGACTTTTTCTTTCCTCTAATTACTAAACAATTTCTGTTTTCAAAATATAGATAAGAAAAACGAAGACAAAAATTTTTAAATAATGACATTCCAACTGAAATAAATATTTTCAAAAAAAAAACTTTTTTTTTGTCCTCCTTTTTAACTACATAATATTATAAACGAAATTGTCGAACATATTTTAAAACTCAATTCAAATAAAACTAGCAATCATTTTTGAAATTATGGAAATCGAAGTATCTTGCTCATTAAAACGCTTTTTTCTTAATTTCACGTTCTAATTTTCATTTATTTATTTTTACGAAAATGATTGTGTTTACATTCTAGCCTTGCGTTTACATGATCTAACATAAATGTATTAAAATATTGTCTTATGTGTTGACACTATCTAATACAATTATTAAAAAAAACCTGACATTTATATGGAAAATGGTTTTAATTTGTCGCGATACTACTGTATTCGATTACAATGCGGACATGAACTAAATGTTCAGGCATTGAAAAATTGATATCAAAAGGTATTGATCCTGAAATAATTCGATAATGAATTTTACGAACATTGTTTATTTTGAAAATTCAATAGAAAGGACATAATAATAAGTGTTTTCGTACATAAATGTGGAAAATTTCTTAATCTTTTTAACAATGCAATAAAACAGTTAAAAAAATCTTAGGGATTTGAATGACATGACAAGTTTTATTTCGATAAAAAGAAAACAAAAACAGATCTCATCAGATTGAAGTATTAGATTTTACTCAATACAGTTACAAACAAATGCAATCTAAATTACGCAGGAGATTATTGTACAAAGTTAGAGACCAATGTTTTTGAAGAATAGATAATTTTNTGTTTTTGAAGATGAGGCAATTTTTAGCAGTTAAAAAGATAATAATTTTTAATTTCATAAATATTAACGAAGAATCTTAGAATGCACTTTATTTAATAAGAAATTTTAATTCAATTACCTGGTTCATCCTTAAAAATTTACACAAAAATTTTAAGAAAAAATGATTTCCGCAAAGATTAAAAAAGATACGATTCAATCGAGTGATTGGAAAATTTTTATATACGTTTTAAGATTTTTTGGAATAGCAATGTTGGAAGATTCAACTCTAAAATACAAATTTATGCAGAAATTAAACATCACATTTTATATAGTTATATACTCATTGTGGGTTATATCTTCCACGTATGTTTCAATTGCTGTCTACCTATCTTCAGAGAAAAACATTGTTTTTTTCTTAATGAACATCCTTAAGATGCTAATTGTTATTGTTATATCAGTAAATATTCGTTTAATCTTGAAGAAAGTGATTAAGAAAGTGCAGCTGATGCGCTTAATCGGGAACTATCATGGTATAAAACCTTTTCGAAGGAAATCGAATAAGTTAGTGGTGTTTTCATTCGTTTTACTTTCCATTTACTTCATAGCGCGCATCTCTCAAGACACTGTGTTCAAAATTGATATAACATCACCTTTGAGATTATTTTGCATTGCAATTTTTGGTCAAAGAAATTCACCCAGTTTCGACCAACCCTACATTAAAACGGTAAAGAGTATTCTTTTTTGGTCATCATTCGCTTTTTTTACTTTTTTGCCATTCACAGCTGGTGTCATCTGCTATTTAACTCAGTTGGAGAATTTCAATATTATTCAATCTTACTGCTCCACAGTTAAAGTGGTTGTTAGAAATGGAATCACATCAAAAAATTTATCTGCAATCATCAATAACTATGAACGAATAACAAATGCCGTGAAGGAAGTCAATGATTTGCTTGAAACTTTGATTGTGTGTTTGATTGGATATTGGTTTATAGCTATTTGCTTTTACCTCTATATATCTTTAAGTTATGCTACTACTTTGCAGTGTGTGACGATTTCAATCAGTTTGGCAGTTGTATCAGGTCAATTAATAAGTTTCGTTAATGTCTGCGATAAAATTGACAAGGAAATACTGAACATTCGAGCAGTTATAGATTTCGAAATGGAGCAAAATAAAGATTTGCTTACGAAAGAAGCTGGACTTTCCTTCACGCGTTCAGCATTTGAACGATTCAGTAAAAATGTTTCTGTTGCCCCTTTGGGGTTTTTTAAGTTAAATAACAGTTTCATTCCTGGAATCTTTGGATTAATTATAACTTATAATATCATTCTTTTACAATTTCAGGAAAGCCCACACTCAGGGGTCGAGCCTTCTTCTCAAGTCGGAAATTATAAAATTCTAAATGAAAATATACTTAGTAATAAAGGAATTACACTAAGTCAATAAGCAATATTAGGTATCACAAAAATTGCAGTAAGCCAATAAGCAATATAAGCAGTGGTACATCTAAACAGTTGAAAGAATTACAAAAACATAAATAAATTCTGGAATGCAATAGGAACAGATGAATTTCTCTGTTTTTGCAATTTATTCTTGGTTATTAAATTGAATATAACAGCTTCAGCTGAGGCACAAAAACCTGAAACTTGGACAACAGCAGTTTTAAGAAGATTCTGCATTTTGGGCTTCAAGTCATGAAGTGGTCACGATTCTCTACGTTTTCGGACACGCATTTTAATACGAAATATTTTATATTAGACCTTTCTGAGCTCTTTAAAATTTTGGCCAACCATTTTCGGATCACTCTGCATAATATGCCTGAGTTGTTTTTCAGAATGAGATTGAAACTCGCATATCTTAATGACTGACATTAATTAATAGTGTGTCTAAGCTCTTGTAAAATTTGGTCAAGTATTTTCGAATCACTCTGCATAGTGTGTCCGAGTCATTTTTCGGAATGTGACCGGAGTTTTCATCTTTAGGGTGGTCTGTTCATTTTTTTGCGCATTGTACATTTCAAAACACTTCTTACTAGATATTATAATTGGGAATTCTCTCAATTTTTCCACTTTTAGGATCTCCTGCTACGGTTGCAAAAATATTTATCCTCATAGAACCTCATTTGCAGCTGATGCTGAAAGAGAAATGATATCTTCGAAATTGACTTGAATTATCATCGAATAAAGAGCAAAACGTTGCAAAGAAAACCGATGATTCGCTTCATTCTCAGATTGTATTTTTGAATTGAATTATCATGTCCCTGTCCCTGTTTTCATATTGAATCTATGTACTTTTCAACTTACTTTCCACAATGGTTTGTTCATGAAAATCCATGTTTAGACATGTGATGAGATTGGGAACGAAACTAGAGAAGGGAAAGAAAAACTGGCTTAGCCGACCGGATGTATAGTGGGCATGGAGCTGNATCTGGTAAATGCTAGCATTGGAATACGACAAGAGAGAGCACCACCACAACCTTATAACAGATTGTTTATTNTGTCTTTACTCGACGGCTTAAATCAGATTTCTGATGCATCGCCTTGAATGAAAGTCGCTGTATCGTCTTGCCGATATATGCGTTAAATCGATATGCCTCGATACATCGATTTATAGCCCAGTCCTACTCCTGACCCAACTACGGGACTCTATTTAAAAGATTTGCGGGTAGCCCCTATATTTTGTGGATCAGAAATCCGAATACATTGAAGAAAAAAAACGTATGTTTACTCAGAAAAAGTACGCTTTAGTGTCTGATTTCGGCTGATATCGTCTGCTCAAATTTATCAGCATATTTGAAGTCACCCTTTCGAACCCTTAAGAATGAGTCCTAGAACGTAAAGATCCGAACATGAGATCAAAAGTTATTCTGGATGGTTTGTTTCTTTTTTTCGCGTCGTACAAGCAGTACGATATACTAAAGAAATTTGATATTTAGGTCAATAATTATTAAATGTTAAATTTGTTTTAAAGAATCAGCACTCTAAAGGTCGCAGCAATGCAACAACTGAGCCTCGGAAGTTGCCATACTGGTAGGGTCATTTTTTTTTACCTTAACAAGAATTATATTTGAAATTCCAATTAACTTGTTTGCCCGAAAATGGAGTCTCAGAACACTAAAAGATGGTGTTGTTGATGAGGGGTAACAAAAGGGGGGTAATTTATCCATGAATCTTCATTTCTAATTAGGGTGGACTGTATTATCGCTGGTTAAGACCTAAATTTTGTAAATTTTTCTAAATCTGGTAAATGCTAGCATTGGAATACGACAAGAGAGAGCACCACCACAACCTTATAACAGATTGTTTATTTCTACTCTGAGTGTTACAAAAACGTTACTCTAGATGGCGCTGGAGTAAAGATACAACAGATGGAAAAACGCTATATTTATCTAGTACTTCATTATAAAATTGCTTAAATATATAGCTTGTAGGTTTATTGAGATAATGTACTATGTATTTAAAAAAATCGCATAATCAGAATTAATTTTAATGTATATTCGCGCAACCAAGCGTAAGTTGGAAAATCTAGCATCCAAAAAAGTACGACTTTTTTTCCCCTCTAATTACTAAACACTTTCTGTTTTCAAAATATAGATAAGAAAAATAAAGATAAAAATTTTAAAATAATCACATTCCAGCTCAAATAAATATTTTCAAAAAAAGAATTTTTTTTTCTTAATTTTTAACTACATAATATTATAAACGAAATTGTCGAACAGATTTTAAAACTCAATTCAAATAAAACTAGCAATCATTTTTGAAATTATGGAAATCGAAATATCATGCTCATTAAAACGTTTTTTTCTTAATTTCACGTTCTAATTTTTCTCTAATTTTCATTTATTTATTTTTAAGAAAATGATTGCGTTTACATTCTAGCCTTGCGTTTACATGTTCTAATATAAATGTATTAAAATATTGCCTTACGTGTTGGCACTATCTAATCCAATTATTAAAAAAACCTGACATTTATATAGAAAATAGTTTTAATTTGCCGCGATACTACTGTATTCGATTACAATGCGGACATGAATTGAAAAATTGATATCAAAATATTGATCTTGAAATAATTCGATGATGAATTTCACGAACATTGTTCATTTTGAAAATTCAATAGAAGGGACATAATAATAAGTGTTTTCGTACATAAATGTGGAAAATTTCTTAATCTTTCTAACAATGCAATAAAACAGTTAAAAAAATCTTTAGGGATTTGAATGACATGACGAATTTTATTTCGATAAAAAGAAAACAAAAGCAGATCTCATCAGATTGAAGTATTAGATTTTACTCAATACAGTATTTGACTTACAAACAAATGCAATCTAAATTACGCAGGAGATTATTGTACAAAGTTAGAGACCAATGTTTTTGAAGAATAGATAATTTTTAGCAGTTAATAAGAAAATAATTTTTAATTTTAGAAATATTAACGAATAATTTTAGATTATAATTTATTTAATAAGCAATCTTAATTAAATTACCTAGTGTAGTCTTAAAGATTTGCACAAAATACTACTTGAAACAAAATGATTTCCGCAAAGTTTAAAAAAGATATCATTCAGCCTAGCGATTGGAAATTTTTCATATACTTTTTAAGAATTTTTGGAATGGCAATGTTAGAAGATTCAACTCCAAAATGCAATTTTATCCAGAAAGTAAACATGACATTTTATACAGTTATATACTCAATGTGGGTTATATCTTCCACGTATGTTTCAATTGCTGTCAACCTATCTTCAGAGAAAAACATTGTTTTCTCCTTAATGAACATCCTTAAGATGGTCATTGTAATTGCTATATCAGTAAATCTTCGTTTAATCTTAAAGAAAGTGATTAAGAAAGTGCAGCTGATACGCTTAATCGGGAACTACCATCGTATAAAACCTTTTCGAAGGAAATCGAATAAGTTAGTGATGCTTTCATTCGTTTTACTTTCCATTTACTACATAGCACGCATGTCACAAGGCACTGTGTTCAAAATTGATATAACATCACCTTTGAGATTATTTTGCATTGGAATTTTTGGTCAAAGAAATTCCCCCAGTTTTGATCAGCCCTACATTAAAACGGTAAAAAGTATTCTTTTTTGTTCATCATTCGCTTTTTTTACTTTTTTGCCATACACAGCTGGTGTCATCTGCTATTTAACTCAATTGGAGAATTTCAATATTATTCAATCTTACTGCTCCACAGTTAAAGTGGTTGTTAGAAATGAAATAACATCAAAAAATTTATCAGCAATCATCAATAACTATGAACGAATAACAAATGCCGTAAAGGAAGTCAATGATTTGCTTGCAACTTTGATCGTGTGTTTGATTGGATATTGGTTTATGGCTATTTGCTTTTACCTCTATATATTTTTAAGTTATGCTACTACTTTGCAGTGTGTGACGTTTTCAATCAGTTTGGCAGTTGTATCAATTCAATTAATAAGTTTCGTTAATATCTGCGATAAAATTGGAAATGAAATACTGAACATTCGAGCATTTATAGATTTTGAAATTGAGCAAAATAAAAATGTGCTTACGAAAGAAGCTGGAATTTTATTCACGCATTCAGCATTTAAACGATTCAGTAAAAATGTTTCTGTTGCCCCTTTGGGTTTTTTTGAGTTGAATAACAGTTTCATTCCTGGAATCTTTGGATTAATTATAACTTATAATATCATTCTTTTGCAATTTCAGGAAAGCCCACACTCAGGGGACGAGCCTTCTTCTTAAGTCGGAAATTATAAAATTCTAAATGAAAATATACTTAGTAATAAAGGAATTACACTAAGTCAATAAGCAATATTAGATATCACAAAAATTACAGTAAGCCAATAAGCAATATAAGCAGTGGTAAATCTAGACAGTTGAAAGAATTACAAAAACATAAATAAATTTGGGAATGCAATAGGAACAGATGAATTTCTCTGTTTTTGTAATTTATTCTTGGTTATTAAATTGAATAACAGCTTCAGCTGAGGCACGAGGACCAGAAGCTTGAACAACAGCAATTTTAAGAAGATTCTGCATTTTGGGCTTCAAGTCATGAAGTGGTCACGATTCTCTACGTTTTCGAACACGCATTTTAATGCGAAATGTTTTGAATTAGACCTTTCTGAACTCTTTAAAATTTTGGTCAAACATTTTCGGATTACTCTGCATAATATGTCTGAGTTGTTTTTCGGGATGAGACTGAAACTCGCATATCTTAGCGACTGACATTGATTAATAGTGTGTCTAAACTCTTGTAAAATTTGGTCAAGTATTTTCGAATCACTCTGCATAGTGTGTCAGAGTCATTTTTCGGAATGTGACCGGAGTTTTCATCTTTAGGGTGGTCGGTTCATTTTTTTGCGCATTGTACATATCAAAACTCTTCTTACTAGATATTATAATTAGGAATTCTCTCAGTTTTTCCACTTTTAGGATCTCCTGCTACGGTTGGAAAAATATTTATCCTCATAGCACCTCAATTTCAGCTGGTGCTGAAAGTGAAATGATATCTTCGAAATTGACTTGAATTATCATCGAATAAAGAGCAAAAAGTTGTGAGGAAAACCAATGATTCGCTTCATTCTCAGATTGTATTTTTGAATTCAATTATCATGTGCCTTTCCCTGTTTTCATATTGAATCTATGTACTTTTCAACTTACTTTCCACAATGGTTTGTTCATGAAAATCCATGTTTAGACATGTGATGAGATTGGGAACGAAACTAGAGAAGGGAAAGAAAAACTGGCTTAGCCGACCGGATGTATAGTGGGCACGGAGCTGATATCATGTCATTTTAATTTATTTTATAACCGTCGCTGAACGGCCGACACAATTATTTGGGTTAATGACTACGATTGTTCAACTCCATAACCTTGTGATTTTAAACCCAATCGAGAAGACAAGGGAACTCCTGAATCAAGTGTTGGAAGAAATTTGATTTCGTGGAGACCTTTTTGATGCAACTAACCCATATTTGAGACCCACCTACGAAAACTTCTCACTGTCAGCTCGCCGTATGCGGAATTCGTATCCACCAGCCATAGTTGGGATTCGAATCCGGTTTACCTATAAAGGTTCCAGTTTCAAATCCCGGATATGACGTGCTTGTTCTTTCCTTCTCCTTTTCGCTCTTTTTCTCTTGGAGCAACGGTTGCCTACCTACTATGATGCCCTTGAGAAAGTGGTCAACAAATCTGTTCCTTCGATACCCGAATGATGAAAGTCAGTACCCGGGGGAGGGGGTGGCATTGGAGAAGAAAAAAAAGAGGAGCTCAAAAGGGTGGATCATTCGCTGCTAGATTAACTTTCATTTTAATTTCAAACTTTCTTTTGCAGTTTATTCATACTTAACTGCTTGCGGACGATTGAATGTAAAAAAAAAAAGATGTGATGAAATGCATCCTTTAAACTCTTGACTTAATATTACACTGAAGTCGGTATAAAATATGTTATTGTGAATGGCCGAAATCTAACTATCTAAGCAGCTAACAAAAATATAAGAAAGAAATACTTGACAGCATCGTTAAGGGGGTATTTTTGTGGAAATAGGTTTTTTATAGTGCACTGAATAACATAAGTCAACACCTCCTAGAAGAGAGAAGGCGTGGATCTATTTAATAGTCCGACGTAACGAACATAAACTGCACACTGGGGGTTGTAAGAAAGATGTCTGGCTACTAAGCTGAGCAGTGGTGGAATTATGAAAGTTGTCATTACGTTTGGGCTACAAAAGGATCGAATTTCTTATTTATGATAACAAGTGCTGAGGCCTTCTCTCTTCCAAGAGGCTTGGTTTAAGTATTGGGAAAAATTGTTGATTATGGTAATGTTTGATTTTCAGGAGTTGACCTAGAGCTAATATAATGTAGCTTTATGCTAAATTATATTAAATGTCGTTAATCTTTATGTTGAAGGGGTGGATTTCAGGAAAAATGTTGTGTTTAATCTAATTACGTAAAGCTATCTAGATGACCAACGCATAATAATAAATTGAAAAACTGGAATCGTTTTAATTTTATCTTGCAGGTTGAGCATTTTCAGTATTATGTATGATTTCGTAGTGTGAGATCCATTAACTGATTAATTAGTTGGTTTTCAACCGAAAAAGATTATCTAGCTAATAACAATAATTATATTCTGAAAAAGTTGCATTGATACAAACTAATGCTTATTTTCAATGTAAGTTGACTAAAAAACGCTTGTTTGTAAGAGAAAAACATTGTTTTTTTCTTAATGAACATCCTTAAGATGCTAATTGTTANTCTTGAAGCTATTAAAGGACGATTTTTATTTCATTCTAATTTTTAATTATTGATACGTAAAAGATTTTACGAGTGGAAGTTAATGTTTAAAGTATTCTATTTTCATCAAAACTCCACCGAACTTCCCACTCCTTCGCCTTCGATGCCAAGTGAATGATTTTCTAAAGTTGTTTGTCGACTATTTGTGTGTGTTGCCAAGCGAACTTACCTTGTTCTTCCACTCGAAAAGTACTCAAATAGTGCCACTTACCTAATTTATTCACCGAGCATCTTGTAACATAGCATACATAATGCATTTAGCAACATAAATGAATGTTATACATTTAAATACAGACTAAAATAAGAACTTCCTCCTAGAATAAGTATAGATATTTCAAAAAAATCTCCTCATTTGGTAGAATATTTCCAAAATTGTGCAGATTTTAATTTGACGTAGGTTGATATCATACAATCTTTCAACTGTTTGAATGTGTTTCACATTGAAAGAATAATTATTTGTCTTATATAAACCTATGTCCATACTAAATTAAAATCTGCATCTCGTGAGATAATGGTCAATGTTCTCCTTATTATGAACACCGATACATCTTACACAATTCCTTATATAGGATAATTGGAGCATTTCAACCAGTGATGGGCATCATTCAAGGAAATTTTATTCATGACTAAATTTAGTCTGAATAAATTTATTCTAAATGATTATTCATATGCAATTTAATCCTTATTCATCATTCATTATGCAAATGTATGCAAATTTTTGAATAATGATTCATGAATAAATTCATTAGTCAGAACTAATTTTTCGGATTAAAATTTTGAATAACCAGCGAAAAATGCAAGCATTCTGTTATTTTCCTTGCAAGTTGCTCGTCGATTATAGCAATCGATTTCAAATGTCATTTTAGATAAGGATTGCTTAGCAATTAACTACTTGCAATGATCATGATTACAAGTAATCACAGTAACAAATAATTATTATTTCTCATTATAAGCGGTAATGATTATTTATAATCGCATCAAAAATTGATTACAGATAATCAGAATTACAAATAANTTAAAATCTGTATCTCGTGAGATAATGGTCAATGTTCTCCTTATTATGAACACCGATACATCTTACACAATTCCTTATATAGGATAATTGGAGCATTTCAACCAGTGATGGGCATCATTCAAGGAAATTTTATTCACGACAATTATTAAATTTAGTCAGAAAAAATTTATTCTGAATGATTATTCATATGCAATTTAGTCCTTATTTATCATTCATTATCCAAACGTATGCAAATTTTTGAATAATGATTCATGAATAAATTCATTAGTCATGACTAATTTTTCTGATTAAAATTTTGAATAACCAGCGAAAAATGCAAGCATTATGTTATTTTCCATGCAAGTTGCCCGTCGATTATAGTAATCGATTTCAAATGTCATTTTAGATAATGATTGCTTAGTAATTAACTACTTGCAATGATCATGATTACAAGTAATCACAGTAGCAAATAATTATTATTTCTCATTACAAGTGGTTGTGATTATTTATAATCGCAGCAAAAATTGATTACAGATGATCTGAATTACAAATAATCAAGCCCTGGGTATGCAAGCCATCGTGACTACTTGTAATCATAAAGTAAGACTACAAAAAATCATAACTACAAGTTATCATAATCTAACAATTACAGGTAATCTTAACTTTAAGGAATTATGATATATATGATTACAACACGATCAGATGTAATCATAATTTCAAGTGGGATTAATTACATTGTAATAAGGATTGTAGGTAATTGAATACTTTTAAAACAATGCATAAATTGTATATGTAAATGAATTGTTTAGCTTACTATTGCTTGGTTTATTAAATTAAAACCTTTAGACATAGAATTACGTACGAAAATATGCACATAAATACAGGAATAAGAATACATGTAATTAAAATACAGTTAATAATAAAATATAGTAATTGTGAGTGCATGTAATAAAATAATGGAAAAAAATAAAATAGAAATTCACCAAATCTTGAATGCCAGTTAATTACATATTAGCTTAGAAGTTTAAAAACAGTCATTTTAAGTTATTAGTAAGTAACTCAACTTAAGCCTTTATGTTAAATGGACCATAAATTGCTTAAATTAATTCTTTTTTATCCACTGTAGAAAGAATTAAAAAAAATTTTGTTGATGATATGTACAGAATAAAATTATGTATAATAGTCAATCAATAAATAAATAAATAACTTTGATTACATCCAAGCATATTACAATCATACATAAACTTGGTATTAGGTTAATATTTGCTTTCCCTCCTTACAGTATTAGTAGTTAAAAAAAATTCCGGTAATACTTCAATGTCCTGGCATTCATCAGCCAGAAATGACAGCCAGGATAATGAGAAATTCGCCATTTTATAGCATATAACTTTACTTTAATTAAATATTTTGGCCCAACACGTTTATATTCTGTAGAAAACAACAGGATTTCTTAAAATAACTCAGATAAATCTACGTAGTTTATGTTATTAATAGTTTCAAGAAGCCAGGAAAATGACAACACAAAAACCTACTCACCTTGAAAAAAATTTTGAAAAAGAAAATAGGTTCTTTATTGATGCGACAAGACATGTTCATATAGGAAGGTATCTAATCAATCTATTAACATAAGATATTGATTGCTGGCTCTATCTATTTTGGTTATAAACCACTAAATAAAAGTAGCCAGGAAAATGACAGATTTTCTTGGGACAAACAAACTATTGACAGAAAAAATTAATTTAAACTAAGTTTTTGTAAATAATACCCTCTGCGTATATTTTAGAAATGCTTACACCGGTTGAGATAAAAAAATTAGACATTGAAAAATTTATAGGAAGTTTTAAAGCTAGTTATTATTGGAAACATTGTTTGGGACATGCCAGGAAAATGACATTTTGAAGTTCAATAAAATTTTTTAACTGTGCAAAACAGTCAATGCTAGTGCAAAGTCATTTTAAAATGCTAACAGCAATGATATTTATTAATTTTTTTAAAAAAAAGTTCTTTCAGTATTATAGTATTAGATCTTGGAGCAAGAGACAGTGAATTGTCACATTTCGTGAGAATCACCCATATACATATGGGGGTACGATATATGAGCGAGCTAACTGACGTATATAAATTGCTATTACATAGTGCATACGCAAGTACATTGTATGAGCATATGAACATACGTATTGTATATATATACCTTTGTACGTGTTTTGCATGTACACATATACGTACGCATATGTACGTACGTATGTATATTTTTACATACACACATACATTTTATATTTTGTACGTACACTGAATGTGCATCTGAGCACATATACGCACGTTTTCTTACATACTTTGTGTACATACATGCATACTAATATACATTGTGTGCCCTACTTACGTATGCATGTACACTTGAACATACAATGTGCGTATGTACGGACATACTACGTACTATATACTATATACGGATATACAATGCATGTAGGTATTCAACTTTTTTTACTTATTCATGCAAGCATTTATGTACAGTACTCGTTCTTGCATATATATTCGTATAAACATACAGCATAATTAAGGGCTCAGGAAAGCACAACATATTTATGTATTCACACAGTAACTATTTTTACAATTATTCTATGATTGCTGGTGAAAATGGCTGCTTATAGTCATACATATTGATTACATTGATTGCTTGAAGAAAAAAAAAAGATTTCGGTAACTTGTAACCATATACCAGTTATCNGAAGAATAGATAATTTTTAGCAGTTAATAAGAAAATAATTTTCAATTTCAGAAATACTAACGAATAATTTTATGTTATAATTTATTTAATAAGCAATCTTAATTAAATTACCTAGTATAGTCTTAAAGATTGGCACGAAATACTACTTGAAACAAAATGATTTCCGCAAAGTTTAAAAAAGATATCATTCAGCCTAGCGATTGGAAATTTTTCATATACTTTTTAAGAATTTTTGGAATGGCAATGTTAGAAGATTCAACTCCAAAATGCAATTTTATCCAGAAAGTAAACATGACATTTTATACAGTTATATACTTATTGTGGGTTATATCTTCCACGTATGTTTCAATTGCTGCCAACCTATCTTCAGAGAAAAACATTGCTTTTTCCTTAATGAACATCCTTAGGGTGGTCATTGTAATTGCTATATCATTAAATCTTCGTTTAATCTTGAAGAAAGTGATTAAGAAAGTGCAGCTGATGCGCTTAATCGGGAACTACCATCGTATAAAACCTTTTCGAAGGAAATCGAATAAGTTAGTGATGTTTTCATTCGTTTTACTTTCCATTTACTACATAGCACGCATGTCTTTAGGCACTGTGTTCAAAATTGATATAATATCACCTTTGAGATTATTTTGCATTGGAATTTTTGGTCAAAGAAATTCACCCAGTTTCGATCAACCCTGCATTAAAACAGTAAAAAGTATTCTTTTTTGTTCATCATTCGCTTTTTTTAATTTTTTGCCATACACAGCTGGTGTCATCTGCTATTTAACTCAGTTGGAGAATTTCAATATTATTCAATCTTACTGCTCCACAGTTAAAGTGGTTGTTAGAAATGGAATAACATCAAAAAATTTATCTGCAATTATCAATAATTATGAACGAATAACAAATGCCGTGAAGGAAGTCAATGATTTGCTTGCAACTTTGATCGTGTGTTTGATTGGATATTGGTTTATGGCTATTTGCTTTTACCTCTATATACTTTTAAGTTATACTACTACTTTGCAGTGTGTGACGTTTTCAATCAGTTTGGCAGTTGTATCAATTCAATTCATAAGTTTCGTTAATATCTGCGATAAAATTGGAAATGAAATACTGAACATTCGAGCATTTATAGATTTTGAAATTGAGCAAAATAAAAATTTGCTTACGAAAGAAGCTGGAATTTTATTCACGCATTCAGCATTTAAACGATTGAGTAAAAATGTTTCTGTAGCCCCTTTGGGTTTTTTTAAGTTAAATAACAGTTTCATTCCTGGAATCTTTGGATTAGTTATAACTTATAATATCATTCTTTTGCAATTTCAGGAAAGCCCACACTCAGAGCACGAGAATTCTTCTTAAGTCGAAACATTATAAAATTCTAAATAAAAATATACTTAGTAATAAAGGAATTAGACTAAGTCAATAAGAAATATTAGGTATCACAAAAATTACAGTAAGCCAATAAGCAATACAAGCAGTGGCAAGAATTAAACTAAGTCATTAAAAAATCTAAACAGTTGAAAGAATTACAAAAACATAAATAAATTTTGGAATGCAATAGGAACAGATGAATTTCTCTGTTTTTGTAATTTATTCTTGGTTATTAAATTGAATAACAGCTTCAGCTGAGGCACGAAGACCAGAAGCTTGAACAACAGCAATTTTAAGAAGATTCTGCATTTTGTGCTTCAAGTCATGAAGTGGTCACGATTCTCTACGTTTTCGAACACGCATTTTAATGCGAAATGTTTTGTATTAGACCTTTCTGAACTCTTTAAAATTTTGGCCAAACATTTTCGGATCACTCTGCATAATATGTCTGAGTCGTTTTTCGGAATGAGACTGAAACTCGCATATCTTAATGACTGACATTGATTAATAGTGTGTCTAAACTCTTGTAAAATTTGGTCAAGTATTTTCGAATCACTCTGCGTAGTGTGTCTGAGTCATTTTTCGGAAAGTGACTGGAGTTTTCATCTTTAGGGTGGTCGGTTCATTTTTTTGCGCTTTGTACATTTCAAAACTCTTCTTACTAGATATTATAATTGGGAATTCTCACAATTTTTCCACTTTTAGGATCTCCTGCTACGGTTGGAAAAATATTTATCCTCATAGCACCTCAATTTCAGCTGGTGCTGAAAGTGAAATGATATCTTCGAAATTGACTTGAATTATCATCGAATAAAGAGCAAAACGTTGTGAAGAAAACCGATGATTCGCTTCATTCTCAGATCGTATTTTTGAATTGAATCATCATGTGTATTTCTCTGTTTTCATATCGAATCTATGTACTTTTCAACTTACTTTCCACAATGGTTTGTTCATGAAAATCCATGTTTAGACATGTGATGAGATTGGGAACGAAACTAGAGAAGGGAAAGAAAAACTGGCTAAGTCGATCGGATGTATAGTGGGCACGGAGCTGATATCATGTCGTTTTAATTTATTTTATAACCGTCACTGAACGGCCGACTCAATTTTTTGGGTTTATGACTACGATTTTTCAACTCCATAGCCTTGTGATTTTAAACCCAATTCAGAAGACAAGGGAACTCCTGAATCAAGTATTGGAAGAAATTTGATTTCGTGGAAACCTTTTTGATGCAACTAACCCATATTTGAGACCCACCTACGAAAACTTCTCACTGTCAGCTCGCCGTACGCGGAATTCGTATCCACCAGCCATAGTTGGGATTCGAATCCGGTTTACCTATAAAGGTTCCAGTTTCAAATCCCGGATATGACGTGCATGTTCTTCCCTTCTCCTTTTCGTTCTTTTTCTCCTGGAGCAACGGTTGCCTACCTACTATGATGCCCCTGAGAAAGTGGTCAACAAATCTGTTCTTTCGATACCCGAATGATGAAAGTCAGTACCCGGGGGGGGGGGGCATTGGAGGAAAAAAAAGAGAAGCTTCAAAGGGTGGATCGTTCATTTTAATTTCAAACTTTCTTTTGCAGTTTATTCATACTTGACTGCTTGCGGACGATTGAATAAAAAAAAAAGATGTGATAAAATGCATCCTTTAAAATCTTGACTTAATATTACATCGAAGTCGGTATAAAATATGTTATTGTGAATGACCGAAATCTAACTATCTAAGCAGCTAACAAAAAGGAAAAATATAAAAAAGAAATACTTGACAGCATCGTTAAGGGGGTATTTTTGCGGAAATAGGTTTTTTATATCGCACTGAATAACATAAGTCAACACCTCCTAGAAGAGAGAAGGCGTGGATCTATTTAATAGTCAGACGTAACGAACATAAATTGCACACTGGGGGGTTGTAAGAAAGATGTCCCCAAGTTCTGGCTACTAAGCTGAGCAGTGGTGGAATTATGAAAGTTGTCATTACGTTTGGACTACAAAAGGATCGAATTTCTTATTTATGATAACAAGTGCTGAGGCCTTCTCTCTTCCAAGAGGCATGGTTTAAGTATTGGGAAAAATTGTTGATTATGGTAATGTTTGATTTTCAGGAGTTGTCCTAGAGCTAATATAATGTAGCTTTATGCTAAATTATATTAAATATCGTTAATCTTTATGTTGAAGGGGTTGATTTCTGGAAAAATGTTTTGTTTAATCTAATTACGTAAAGCTATCTAGATGACCAACGCATCATAATGAGTTGAAAAACTGGAATCGTTTTAATTTTATCTTGCAGGTTTGGCATTTTCAGTAACTGATTATTTAGTTGGTTTTCAACCAAGAAAGATTATCTAGCTAGTAACAATAATTATATTCTGAAAAAGTTGCATTGATACAAACTAATGTTTATTTTCAATGTAAGTTGACTAAAAAAAGTTTGTTTGTAAAAAGCAGTTTGTTTGAAACACAAAGTAATGTGAACCAGAAACAATGAAATTGTATCTTGAAGCTATTAAAGGACGATTTTTATTTCATTCTAATTTTTAATTATTGATACGTAAAAGATTTTACGAGTGGAAGTTAATGTTTAAAGTATTCTATTTTCATCAAAACTCCACCGAACTTCCCACTCCTTCGCCTTCGATGGCAAGTGAATGATTTTCTAAAGTTTTTTTGTCGACTATATGTGTGTGTTGCCAAGCGATCTTACCTTGTTCTTCCACTCGAAAAGTACTCAAATAGGGCCACTTACCTAATTTATTCACCGAGCATCTTGTAAATGAATTGATTTAGCAACATAAATGAATGTTATACATTTAAATACGGACTAAAATAAGAACTTCCTTTGAGAATAAGTATAGATATTTTGAAAAAATCTCCTCATTTGGTAGAATATTTCCAAAATTGTGCAGATTTTAATTTGACGAAGGTTGATATCATACAATCTTTCAACTGTTTGAATGTGTTTCACATTGAAAGAATAATTATTTGTATTATATAAACCTTGGCGAACAATAGGTATTCTTTGGCCAAGATATAAACCTATGTCCATACTAAATTAAAATCCGTATCTCGTGAGATAATGGTCAATGTTCTCCTTATTATGAACACCGAAACATCTTACACAATTCCTTATATAGGATAATTGGAGCATTTCAACCAGTGATGGGCATCATTCAAGGAAATTTTATTCATGACTAAATTTAGTCAGAATAAATTTATTCTAAATGATTATTCATGTGCAATTTAATCCTTATTCATCATTCATTATGCAAATGTATGCAAATTTTTGAATAATGATTCATGAATAAATTCATTAGTCATGACTAATTTTTCGGATTAAAATTTTGAATAACCAGCGAAAAATGCAAGCATTATGTTATTTTCCATGCAAGTTGCCCGTCGATTATAGTAATCGATTTCAAATGTCATTTTAGATAAGGATTGCTTAGTAATTAACTACTTGCAATGATCATGATTACAAGTAATCACAGTAACAAATAATTATTATTTCTCATTATAAGCGGTAATGATTATTTATAATCGCATCAAAAATTGATTACAGATAATCAGAATTACAAATAATCAGAATCACAAATNGTCTGGAACAATGCTAAATTATATTAAATATCGTTAATTTTTATGTTGAAGGGGTAGATTTCTGGAAAAATGTTTTGTTTAATCTAATTACGTAAAGCTATCTGGATGACCAACGCATAATAATGAGTTGAAAAACTGGAATAGTTTTAATTTTATCTTGCAGGTTTAGCATCTTCAGTATTATGTATGATTTCGTAGTGTTGATCCATTAACTGATTATTTAGTTGGTTTTCAACCAAGAAAGATTATCTAGCTAGTAACAATAATTATATTCTAAAAAAGTTGCATTGATACAAGCTAATGTTTATTTTCAATGTAAGTTGACTAAAAAACGCTTGTTTGTAAAAAGCAGTTTGTTTGAAACACCAAGTAATGTGAACCAGAAACAATGAAATTGTATCTTGAAGCTATTAAAGGAGGATTTTTATTTCATTCTAATTTTTAATTATTGATACATAAAAGATTTTACGAGTGGAAGTTAATGTTTAAAGTATTCTATTTTCATCAAAACTCCACCGAACTTCCCACTCCTTCGCCTTTGATGCCAACGGGGCCTCCCTGGCCGAGTGGTATCGCCGGTCCAAACGCTCTGTTAAGCGTGGAGGTAGCGGGTTCGAATCCTGCCGTAACCCTGGATGTATTCTTTGTGAAGTCTTTCTCTGAATTGTTCTATCTGTATTTTCTACTTGACATTGACTTATAAGCCTATATATTGAGCACACAAGTCAGCAAATGTATGTAATTTCAATAAATCAAATCAATCGATGCCAAGTAAATGATTTTCTAAAGTTGTTTGTCGACTATTTCTGTGTGTTGCCAAGCGATCTTGCCTTGCTCTTCCACTCGAAAGGTACTCAAATAGTGCCACTTAGATAATTTATTCACCGAGCATCTTGTAAATGAATTGATTTAGCAACATAAATGAATGTTATACATTTAAATACAGACTAAAATAGGAACTTCCTCCTAGAATAACTATAGATATTTTTAAAAAATCTCCTCATTTGGTAGAATATTTCCAAAATTGTGCAGATTTTAATTTGACGAAGGTTGATATCATACAATCTTTCAACTGTTTGAATGTGTTTCACATTGAAAGAATATTTATTTGTCTTATATAAACCTATGTTCATACTAAATTAAAATCTGTATCTCGTGAGATAATGGTCAATGTTCTCCTTATTATGAACACCGATACATCTTACACAATTCCTTATATAGGATAATTGGAGCATTTCAACCAGTGATGGGCATCACTCAAGGAAATTTTATTCACGACTAAATTTAGTCAGAATAAATTAATTCTGAATGATTATTCATATGCAATCTAGTCCTTATTCATCATTCATTATGCAAACGTATGCAAATTTTTGAATAATGATTCATGAATAAATTCATTATTCATGACTAATTTTTCTGATTAAAATTTTGAATAACCAGCGAAAAATGCAAGCATTCTGTTATTTTCCTTGCAAGTTGCTCGTCGATTATAGCAATCGATTTCAAATGTCATTTTAGATAAGGATTGCTTAGCAATTAACTACTTGCAATGATCATGATTACAAGTAATCACAGTAACAAATAATTATTATTTCTCATTATAAGCGGTAATGATTATTTATAATCGCATCAAAAATTGATTACAGATAATCAGAATTACAAATAATCAGAATCACAAATAATCAAGCCCTGGTATTGCAAGCAATCGTGACTACTTGTAATCATATAGAAAAACTACAAGTTATCATAATCTAACAATTACCGATCAGATGCAGTCATAATTTCAAGTGGGATTAATTACATTGTAATAAGAATCGTAGGTAATTGAATACTTTTAAAACAATGCATAAATTGTATATGTAAATGTATTGTTTAGTTCACTATTGCATGGTTTATTAAATGAAAACCATTAAACATAGAATTACGTACGAAAATACGCACATAAATACAGGAATAAGAATACATGTAATTAAAATGTAATTAATAATAAAATATAGTAATTGCGAGTGCATGTAATAAAATAATGGAAAAAAATTAAATAGAAATTCACCAAATCTTGCATGCCAGGAAAATGACATATTAGCTTAGAAGTTTAAAAAACAGTCATTTTAAGTTAATAGTAAGTAACTCAACTTAAGCCTTTATGTTAGATGGACCATAAATTGCTTAAATTAATTCTTTTTATCCACTGTAGAAAGAATTAAAAAAAGTTCTGTTGCTGATATGTACAGAATAAAATTATGTATAATAATCAATCAATAAATAAATAAATAACTTTGATTACATCCAAGCATATTACAATCATACATAAACTTGGTATTAGGTTAATATTTGCTTTCCCTCCTTACAGTATTAGCAGAAATTTCTGGTAACACTTCAATGTCCTGGCATTCATAAGCCAGGAAAATGATAGCCAGGATAATGACAAATTCGCCATTTTATAGCATATAACTTTACTTTAAATATTTTGGCCTAAGACGTTTATATTCTGTAGAAAACAACAGGATCTCTTAAAATAACTCAGATAAATATATGTAGTTTAAGTCATTAATGGCTTCAAGAAGCCAGGAAAATGACAACACATAAACCTACACACCTTGAAAAAATTTTTGAAAGAGATTTTGAACCAGAAAATTGATTCTTTATTCATGCGACAAGACATGATCATATAGGAAGGTATCTAATCAATCTATTAACATAAGATATTGATTGCTGGCTCTATCTATTTTGGTTATAAACCACTAAATAAAAGTAGCCAGGAAAATGACAGATTTTCTGGGGACGAACAAATTATTGACAGAAAAAATTAATTTAAACTAAGTTTTTGTAAATAATACTCTCTGCGTATATTCTAGAAATGCTTACACCGGTTGAGAAAAAAAAAATTAGATATTGAAAAATTTATAGGAAGTTTTGAGGCTAGTTATTATTGGAAGCATTGTTTGGGACATGCCAGGAAAATGACATTTTGAAGTTCAATTAAATTTTTTAACTATACAAAACAGTCAATGCTAGTGCAAAGTCACTTTAAAATGCTAACAGCAATGCTATTTATAAATTTTTTTTAAAAAAAGTTCTTTTAGTATTATAGTGTTGGATCTTGGAGCAAGGGACAGTGAATTGTCATATTTTGTGAGAATCACCCATATATATATGGGGGTACGATATATGAGCGAGCTAGCTGACGTATATAAATTGCTATTACATAGTGCATACGCAAGTACATTGTATGAGCATATGAACATACGTATTGTATATATATACCTTTGTACGTGTTTTGCATGTACACATATACGTACGCATATGTACGTACGTAGTGCATACGCAAGTACATTGTATGAGCATATGAACATACGTATTGTATATATATACCTTTGTACGTGTTTTGCATGTACACATATACGTACGCATATGTACGTACGTATGTATATTTTTACATACACACATACATTTTATGTGTATGCGTACAATATGTACATACGTACACTGAATGTGCATCTGAGCACACATACGCACGATTTCTTACATACTTTGTGTACATACATGCATACTAATATACATTGTGTCCCCTACTTACGTATGCATGTACACTTGAACATACAATGTGCATATGTACGGACATACTGCGTACTATATACTATATACGGATATACAATGCATGTAGGTATTCAACTTTTTTTACTTATTCATGCAAGCATTTATGTACAGTACTCGTTCTTGCATATATATTCGTATAAACATACAGCATAATTAAGGGCTCAGGAAAGCACAACATATTTATGTATTCACACAGTAACTATTTTTACAATTATTCTATGATTGCTGGTGAAAATGGCTGCTTATAGTCATACATATTGATTACATTGATTGCTTGAAGAAAAAAAAAAGATTTCGGTAACTTGTAACCATATACCAGTTATCGCGTCTTGTTGTGATTCCATGTAATCATAATCACTTTTTATCTAAGCTCGTTACTTGTGACTTATAAAAATAATTACAAGTAGCTTATAACCATGTACGTTTTATTTGTAGTTGCCACAATCGTTGTCAATTAGAGTATTCCGTACCCATTTCCGTTGAGCAGTGAAATTATTCAGTTATTCTTGACTAATGAATGAAGAATAATGATTGAAAATAATGAATGATTTATTCTTTATTCAAAATGTTTCTGATTTATAAATAAATCTTTATTCATCATTCAGGAAGATTTTGAATAATTATTCATCATTCTTTATTCATTATTCTGAATGACAAGGGTCCCATCTCTGATTTCAGTCCTTTTTTTCTCTCCTCCTTTTTGCACCCTTAGTATCTGCTATTCTGCACAATTATGAAACGATAATAGTTTTTTTTTTAATCAGAGCAACTCAATTGGAGCTGATACTGTAAATGAAACAGCATCTACGAAATGAACAGAATTTAGCAATGGCTATGTAAAGAAAACTAATAGATAAATTCAGCAAGGCACAATTCGCTGTAAACTTTGGTTGCGTTTTCAATTACAAATTAGTTCATTATCATATATGTTTCAATGCATCGAATTTTGAATCTCAAATCAACACGACAGTGGTTTGCTCATGTAAATTCATCTTTTCTGTTCCTTCTTCTTCAGTAGCATGACAGCCCTGCCTGACTTTTTCTAGAAGTCTTTACCGGGCGTCCCACAATTTGGCAACTTTCCTCCAATTATTGGTTTTCAGAATATCTAAGTCTTTTTCAAGACTATCAATCCATCTTAGGTGGGGTCGGCTTCTTTTTCTAGTTCCTATAGGCATAGCAAGTAATAGTTTAGATTTGTGTAGATTAGTTGAATTTGTAATAAAATTGTTAAATTAATTGGAACAGCTGTTTTTGCAAACTGGTGATTCAGTTGCTGAGGGACTTTCACTTTTAAATGATGCATGTAAACGATTCAGTCAAAAAATTTCAGTTTAATCATTTAGACTTTTTCAAGTGGTTGTCCAACTTTTGGTTGTCCAAAAACTCGACTCTAACTTAGTGGGCGTTCTGATGTTAGTGGAAAGTTTCAACTTCATTGTTTTGTAATATCAATCGATATAATTCTGTTTCAGCTTATACGATTATCTATTTGGGCTCCGGTGACTTGAGAATCGGACTCCGCAAAAATCTACTGAGTACATGTGATATACAAGCTCATAAAATCTGTGGAATCAAAAGACTTGTGGTGTGCCGTACCAAAGGTACAGAGATCAGGAGAAAACTTCTTTCCCCTTCAGATCCATGTATAACTTGTGGAAGTGGCCATAGAATGAGATCCCTTTTGCACAGGATTTAAATTGCGAATCATCTACAGTATCTTCGGATCATCTACAATATTTGGTATCTTCGGATCATCCATATTGATGTTTCCGAGATCATCGTCAATAGCTCATAGTTCGGATCTAGTACAACGTAAATAAAAGTACCGTACCATACCAAAAAAAATTTTGAAATCAAAAATTCGAAAATTTTGAAATGGCTAATGATTTAAAATTACAGAGTAAAACTTATTAAATGTAGACCAAAGACAAGCCGTTGGCTAAAAAATCAAGCAAAAGAAAAAGAGACACACAAATACTAGAAACTGTCATTTAATCAGAAATAAGACCCACTATCAATCACTCGTGTTACTTACAAGAACAACATCAGAAAGCAATGAAAAAAACGTTTAAAGTAAACTGTTGTTGCATTTGACAGAAAATTTTAGAACTAAATTCAGAATTCATGAGAGAAAACATTTATAGTCTGAAACATGAATTTGCTGCAAGAATATTTCTTTTATTCATAATCGTTCTCCAGTTATAACGTTTTGGAAACTTTTAATCTAGCTTAGGACGCCGTGGATACTGCAAAATTCGCCTATGCTCTCAGAATTGTTTCCCCGGTGTTTTCTTAATATTGAAACATTTTTGTAGTATTTACATAAGGCATATTTATTTTGCTTTTTTTTTATAACATTTTGCACGTATGAGTTTAATATGCATTTTCTCTTTGAGCCTTATAATGCATTACGTATATTTAGAAAATAAATATCGAAAAGTTCCTTATCCTTATTTCAGGCAGGAAAAGAGGACGTCTTATGCAGAAGAAGATAAATGTTTAAAAAAAATCAATTTTACATGATATAGTTTTGATTCATATCCTTGTGATTAATATAAGAGATGGCAGCACAATACTTTCTACGTCATAAAACTTACAATAATTGTAAAGTACTTCCAATGTTTAGGAAAATTTCAGAAAAGTAAAATAAACTCTTCATATGGTTTCAGAAAGGCTGAGTTTCAAGAAGAAAACGAAAACATGCTTAAAAACTCTTGAAAAATCCTTGCAATTGTAACGAAAAATTTAAAACATCAATTTTTTTTAATTACTGAGCTTTTCTAATTATGCATTAAATCATTTTTGCGTCAATTTCACATTATTTTCCAATTTGTGTTTTTTATGTTTTATGTTTACAATGCCGAAACGCCTTTTTCGTGTTTTAAAATACCTAACAACTCAGTTGCCACCTACTTAAGAATAATAATCCAATACAATATTTTAAAATTTCAAATAGTTTATAAATTTAACAATAAATTCGACAAAACATCATAATATATCTGCAAACAATTGAGTTAGGTATCAAACGTGCATGTTACTGAATAAAAGCTATTAAATAGCACTTAGGATATTAAATTTTAGCTATACAGACATCTAATAATAAAGAAATGAGACTTTTTTTTCCCCTTTTAACATATTTTATAATACTTACGAAAAGAAAACTCTCAATGATTTAAATTGTACAGCAAATTGCATCCTTTGATTAATAACTCTTTGTGGTGTCTATTTGGGATAAGCTGTCGTCTTATTCGATGTCTAAGTGTTTAAACAATCGAATTATATGTGGAATTTTAAGACACATCGTGAATTTTAAGATCAGATAGATCATAGAGTCGTTAAATTTCTTTTACCGATAGATACATAGATAATCTGAGTTCCCTTCATAGAGAATCGCAATTCAGTTATGAGAGAACTGAATATTTTGAGAATGGAATCTTAAATAAATTAAGAAAAAGCGGTCATATTATTTAAACAAGGTATTTCCTCAAAAGAAAACTGCTTTTTGAAATGATCAAAAAACCACTACTCCAGTCTAGTGATTGGAAATTTTTCATCAACTTTTTAAAAATTTTCGGAATTGTAGCCTTAGACGACGTGACTTTAAAATACAATGTTCTGCAGAAAGTAAGCAATGCATTTTCTGCAGTTCTTTTTTTATTCTGGATAGTGTCCTCGATATATGTTGCACTTTCTATGACTCTTGCAATCTTTAAAATCAACTTAGTTTTTGGTGTAATGGTCAGCTTTCTGTTGATTATCGTTGTAATTTTAGCCATCATTTTTCGTTTCATTTTGAAAAAGTTGTTGAAGAAAGTGCAAATGATCAACCGAATGAGTGGTGATACGCATTTAAACCATTATTGCAGGAAATCGAGTCATTTAGTGATTGTTTTATTCGTTTTACTTTCCATCCATTGCATGGCTCATCTGTCTCAACAATCGGTGTACGAAATCGGTCGAAGAAGTTCATTCATTTTTGACGAGCCCATCTTTAAAACTGTAGGAAATTTTTTTATTTGTTCAACCTATGCCTTTTTTTATCTTCTGCCATCTGCGGCTGGTGTCATCTGCCACTTAACACAGTTGGAGAATTTAAACCTCATACAATCTCAAAACAACAAAATGAAATCAGATCTTAGAAACAGTTTAACATGCGAAAAAGTAACATCAATCGTCAACATCTATGGACGAATAACGAATGCTGTGAAACAAGTCAATGATTTACTAGCAACTTTAATTGTGTGTTTGATGGGATATTGGTTTATGTCCATTTGTTTCTTCTTGAATTTACTTTTAAATTATTCTAATACTACTTATCGGTACGCAACGTATTCAATAAGTTTGATCGTCTTATCGTGTCAATTAATAAGCTTCATTAATGTTTGTGACAAAACTGGTAATGAAATCCTAAACATTCGGGAAGTTATAGATCGTGAGATGCGACAAAATAAAGATTTTCTGACGAAAGTTGCTGGACTCTCATTTACGCATTCAGAATTCGAGCGTTTTAGTAATAATGTTTCTGTTGCCCCATTGGGTCTTTTTAAGTTGAACAACAGTTTCATTCCTGGAATCTTTGGCTTAATTACGACATATAATATCATTCTCTTACAATTTCATAAAAGTTCAGATAAACACTGAGTCCAATGGAAGTTGTCCCTGATAATATAAAAATTGCACTTTCCCGTTACAAGTAAAACGAATTCTGCAATAATTTCTCTAAAGCTACAACAACAGTTATTCTAAGAAATCCAAACAACTGAAAGAATTTCTCTAAACAATAGCCAGAAAGTCACAAAGCAGCAAAAGAAATACGCAAATTAGCAAAAATTAAGCAAAGCAAAAAACTAGTTCTTTTGTAATAGGAATAATGAGACTAATTAAGTTTTTTAAAAAAAACAGCTTCCTTCGCAGATCTTTCTTCACTCTTAATACGACTAAAATATGATATTTTTGGAATTTCGTGAAAGTTTGGAATAAATTCTTTTCTAGTTCCCATGATTCAATAAAACTATTTGAAGGTATATTAAGTAAAAGAAGAATGAATAAGAATTACACTAGGCAAACATACATATTTGTTCCCAATAAAACGAATTTCGAGTGATTTTTATTCTTTGTAATTTGGTGTTACGCTATTGAATAACAGTTTCCTTCTGGGGTTATTTTGATTGATTACAATTAAAATCTGTCATAATTTCGTGAAAGCTTTTTATTCTACGAATTGACAAACAAAATTGGGAAAAAAACAATACAATTACAAGCAGCAAAACATATATTTTTTCATGTGGCAAAAAAACAAAGTTTTATTTAATTTTTGCAATTTAGTGTTAAGTTGAATAGCAGTTTAATTTCATGAAAGTTCTGTATAGTTTTAGGTCAAATTACAACGAATCTATAAAACTAATTTAATACATTCTGAGGGATTCCACTGAAATTCAAGATTTTTTCAAGACATTCAGATTGCGTGAAAGGAAATGAAGAACAAATATGATCATTCATGAACTGTTATAAATGTTATTGTAAGACACATTTTCCAACATTATGGAACAGATATAATTTCGTTGAACATTTTGCGTGATTTAAAATAAAGCATATTTTGCATTCATAGAATAGTAAATTTCCAACTTTTTTGTATTACGTTTAGTAAAATGTGAAATCAATATGCATTCATCACACGTTAATACATACCCACTGAAAACTTATTTTTTTCTTGCTCATTTTAAATGGAGTATACGTTTTACGAAACTGTTAACTTCATTGGTGTTAATAAAGGGGTACAGAATCCTCTTGCAGATATGCAAGCATTACAATTTAACCTTATACTGAAAAAGAATCTACCTGTGTTAAACAACACAATTTTCTAAACCTAGGTATCTTTTGAAAGAAATTTATAATCTGCTTCTACCCCATGTTCTGCTCGTTCGAAGTCTGGAAACGCAGTTGGCCAACCCATAAGGGAACTATTTTCACTTTCCAGAACAAATTAGTTGGCTATGTATAGAAAGCCACAAAAACGAAATAAAGACCATCTCCGGAAAGCACTTTAAGGCTCGATCGAAATTCTCAATGTAGAAATACAGAGTTTCTATTCTTAAACGTCACTTCTTAGTGATCAATATTTAAATTTTCTTGAAGATAACTTAAATATTGACTATTTATTACTTTAATTCTTCTTTTCTCTCTCTGACATTATATGTAATATTTTTATTCTATTCAGTGAAAGTAATACCTTATCAATAAGTTAAAACTTTCTAATTTCGCCTTTCATAATCCGCTACAACTTTTCTTTCTAAACTTTTTCAAATTTTTTGCAGTTGGTATTAGTATTATGAGGTTCTAAGGGTGATATGATTTGGGATTTAAATCATGATGGTCATTATTATCAGTCTTCAAAGAAAAGGTTTTTTTTCCCAATAGTTCAAATCTTTTGCTTCTTAATCTGTAACAATTTTATTTGATCTTTTGTAATAAAAAAATGATGTAACTTTGGCCTATTGGAACACCCAAATGTGCAACTACCTGTCATTATTAATTTAAAAGTATGAGACAAATAAAGCAAAATTAAAAGCGACAATAGAAATAACAGATCGAGTGCAATGATACTTCAACGTTTAAATTAGTCACCAAAATGGCAACAGTGATCCATGTGATCGGTGATAGCCAATCAAAATCGAAAGCGACTCATAGGTCACATGGAAAAGAGCGACGCTACTTTACGTAGGTCCAGAGCTTTAATTTAAACCAGTGACCCTCTATTCGTCTTCGAAAATTCGAGAAACCATAATACTGTTTTATAATAATAGAACTTCAATTTGAGTTGATGCTGAACGAGAACAACAGTTAACGAAATTAACTGCAATCATCAATGGCGATGAAAAAAAATAAAATAAATTCCGTTCGTTAAAGAAAGATTATTCCATAAAAACTTTAATTGCGTTCTTGATTAGAAATTGGTTTATTATCATTTGAGCTTCATTGCATCTAGTGTTGAGCCCTGAGTGGGTCTTCGAAAACTCGACTTACCTCAATTATTGTTCTTTTGTTGGTGGAAAGTTACGAATTACACAAGAGATTGAGTGAGTGGCGAACAGTGTGTTGTGTAGAAACAATAAAATTGTTTAATATACTGTAAATTAATATTATTTCTATCAGAGAGATGAGAGCTCAATAATTTTTACAACATGAAACTTAAAACAAATTTAAACTATTTTATGAGTTAATGAAAATTTTCAGAAAAGTAAAAGGAAAGCTTTAATTTTGGCCACGGTAATTCTGTTTCACGGAGTTTATGAAAAACATTCATAAGTTTTCCTGAAAAGTTCTTAGTCTCATCAAATAAAGCGGGAAAAAAAATCATTAAAAACCATTTCTTTGAAAAATCATTAAGATCTTATTGGTAGTGCTTTAAATCATTTTCGCTTTACTTTCCCACTATTCTCTAATTCTTTTTTCATAAAATATTGTTATATTCTAACCTTCACTCTGCCCTTAACGTGTTCCGAAGGACTTAAAATCCAAATTGCCACTTATTAGTATGAAAAATAATACTCCAAGACATTATTTTATAATTTCAATTAGTTTAATATTGCCCTTAATTTCGACAAAAATTTTAACTGGATGCAATACATTTATTAGCAATTAATATAGATAGTAAATGTACAGATCAAAAGCTATTAAGTCGCACTTAGGATATTAAATTTCAATTAGAAGGACCATTTTGAAGATTGCACATTTTTCCTGCTATTATAAGGACCCATTTAATTATAAAGAAACGAGTTCTTTTTCGGCTTTAAATTTATACTACTTATGAAAAGAAAATCTTTAAATTAGATCGTGAATTCTGTCCCTTAAATAGTGACATGACTCATTAAAAATTCTTGGTAGTATTGATGTTTGTAAATTTTAAAAACAGATTTCATCTTGCTCTGTAATATAGTGATTGGACAATACAGTCTGTACTATAGGTAAAATTTTGACCCATATCGTGAATTTTCAAATCATGATAATGTAAAATTTGAACCTTATTTTATTCATTAAAAATTTCGAAAATCGAAATTTATTTTCTATAGTTGATTATTTATTTTCTAAATAAAATACATTACTGAATAACTTTAGCATTCACTTTACCCAACTTTAATGAAACTATTTCTCTAACATTTAAAATTGCAATGTACAACAAACCTCTACTTCAAACAAATATTTGGAAATTCTTCATACACTTTTTAAAAATTTTTGGAATTGTCATCTTGGACGACGTGACTCTCAAATACAATATTCTGCAGAAAGTATGCAATACGTTTTATGCAGTTCTTCATTTAGTGTGGATGGTGTCCTCTACATACGTTGCAATTTCTGCATGTCTGGTCATTTTGAAATTAAACTTCGTTTTTGCTGTCATGAACAGCTTTGAGTTGATCAATGATATTATTCTAACTATAGTTCTACGATTAAATTTTAAAAAAGTATTAAAGAAAGTGCAGATGCTCAATCGAATTGGAGGCGAAGCTCATTTGAAACATCATTGCAGGAAATCGAGACAATTAGTGATTGTTTTATTCGTTTTACTTTCCGTCCATTACATTGCGTATCTGTCTCAAGACACGGTGTACGAAATTGATATTTTGAGGCCATTGGAAATAGTTTTCAGTGATATAAGAATTTCCTCCACTTTCAAGAATCCCGTTATTAAAATCGTAAGAAATTTTTTAATTTGTTCCTCTTACGCTTTTTACACTTTTTTGCCAACAACAGTTGGTATTATTTGCTACTTAACGCAGTTGGAGAATTTCAACACTATACAGTGTTACAGCTACACCGTTAAATCCGCTGGAAGCTACTTAACATATAAAGAATTAACAGCAATCGTCAGTAAATATGAACGAATAACAAGTATTGTGAAACAAGTCAATGATTTACTTGTAACTGTGTTTGTGTGCTTGATTGGATATTGGTTTATATCTATTTGTTTTTTCCTAACTTTTCTTTTAAACATTTGTACAGATACTTTCCAGTACGTGAAGTATTCAATCAGTCTGGCTGTCTTATCATGCCAATTAATAAGTTTCGTTCGGGTTTGTGCAAAAATTGAGAATGAAATCCTGAACATCCGAGCAGTTATTGATTTTAAAATGGAACAAAATGAAGATTACCTGACAAAAGTTGCCGGACATTCGTTTACGGAATCATCGTTTAGACCAGTGGTTCCCAACCTTTTGTGGACCATCGCCCCCCTCTTAGGGTTGGCTGACACAATTCGCCCCTTTCTATTTTTGTTCAAAAAGCCATTCATTGCTGCTTAAGATTATTGCCCTAAAGATTATCGCCCCCTTGTGAAGCTCTATCGCACCCTTTGGGCGATCGCCCTCAGGTTGGGAACCACTGATATAAACTTATGTCCGTACTAAATAAAATTCTGCACAGTATCTCGAGAATTTAGGGACCAATCTCAATGTTCTCTTAATTTTGAACACTGATGCACTCTACGCAATTCCTTTTACTACGTAGGATAATTGGAGCATTCCAGACCTTTTCTTCCTTTTTTTGCACTCTTAGTATCTATTAATCTGCACAATTAGTAGTAAACCATAATAGTTTTTCATTATCAATTCAACTCAATTAGAGCTGATACTGTTAGTGAAATAACATCTACTAAATGAAGTGTAATGAGCTGCGGCTATGTAAGAAAAATAATCCAATACAATATTCTAAAATTTCGAATTGTTTATAAATTTACCAATAATTTCGACAAAACTTCATAATATATCTGCAAACAATTGAGATAGGTACCAAGCGTGCATATTACTGAATAAAAGCTATTAAATAGCACTTAGGATATTAAAATTTAACTCTATGGACATCTAATAAAAAAGAAATGATACTTTTTTCTCCTTTTAACTTATTTTATAATACTTACTAAGAGAAAACTTTCAATGATTTAAATTGTACAGCAAATTAAATCCTTTGAATAATAAGCATTTAATCGAAATTCTTTGTGGTGTCTATTTGGGATAAGCTGTCGTCTTATTCGATGTCTAAGTGTTTAAATAATCGAATTATAAGTGGAATTTTAAGACACATCATGAATTTTAAGACTAGATAGATCATAAATCGTGAAATTTCTTTTACCGATAGATACATAAATAATCTGAGTTCCCTTTATAGAGAATCGTAATTCAGTTATGAGAGAACTGAATATTTTGAGAATGGAATCTAAAATAAATTAATAAAAAGCGGTCATATTATTTAAACAAGGTATTTCCTCAAAAGAAAACTGCTTTTTGAAATGATCAAAAAGCCACTACTCCAGTCTAGTGATTGGAAATTTTTCATCAACTTTTTAAAAATTCTACCAATGTTAAGAGTACCGCTACCAATTTTCACCTCAGTACCCTTGCAGTTCTGAACCCAATCCAGGAGACAAGGGAATTCCTGGATCAAGAATTGGAACGAATTTGCTTTCGTCGCGGACTTCGACGGCAAAAGGACTCTAACCCATGATCCGTCTATCACTGAGGATATTTCACGTCAGCACTGTGGTCGGTGTAAGCCGGATGCGGAATTCGTATCAAACAACCATTGCTAGGATTCGAACCCGGTTCACCTTATTGGAAGGTGAGTGCTTTATCCTCTGGGCCACCGCGGGTCTCTTTTATTCATTGATACTTTCATCGAAAATCAAAATTTATTTCCTCTTTAATTGAATATTTATTTCCGAAAGAATTCTTAATACATTACTGAAGAACATTAGTATTAACTTTATCCAAACTATATTTCCAAAACTTAAAATTGCAATGATTAACAAACCTCTACTTCAAACGAATATTTGGAAATTTTTCATAACCTTTGTAAAAATTTTCGGAATCGTAGCCTTAGATGGCGTGACATTAAAATATAATGTTTTGCAGAAAGTATGCAATACATTTTCTGCAGTTCTTTTTTCATTCTGGATAGTGATCTCTACATACATTACAATTTCTGCGTCACTGGTCATCTTTCACACTAACTTAGTTTTTGGTGTAATGGTCAGCTTTCTATTGATCATCGTTGTTATTTTAGCCATCATTTTTCGTTTCATTGTGAAAAAGGTGTTAAAGAAAGTTCAAATGATCAAGAGAATGAGTGGAGACATGCATTTAAACCATTATTGCAGGAAATCGAGTCAATTAGTGATTGTTTTATTCGTTTTATTTTCCATCCATTACATGGCTCATCTGTCCCTAGACTCGGCTTACGAAATTAATACTTTTGCACCATTGAAATCACTTTTCATCGGTCAAAGAAATTCATCCTTTTTTGACAGCCCCAACTTTAAAATTGTAGGAAATGTTTTTATTTGTTCGACTTATGCCTTTTTTCATCTTTTGCCATTTGCGGCTGGTGCCATCTGCCACTTAACACAGTTGGAGAATTTAAACCTCATTCAATCTTTCAACAACAAAATTAAATCAGACCTTAGAAACTGTTTAACATGCGAAAAAGTAACATCAATCGTCAACATCTATGGACGAACAACAAATGCTGTGAAACAAGTTAATGATTTACTTGCAACTTTAATTGTGTGTTTGATTGGATATTGGTTTATGTCCATTTGTTTCTTCTTAAATTTACTTTTAAATTATTGTAGTACTACTTACCAATACGTGACGTATTCAATAAGTTTGACCGTTTTATCGTGTCAATTAATAAGTTTCATTAATGCTTGTGGCAAAACTGGTAATGAAATCCTAAACATTCGGGAAGTTATAGATCGTGAGATGAGACAAAATAAAGATTTTCTGACGAAAGTATCTGGACTCTCATTTACGCATTCAGAATTCAAACGTTTAAGTAAAAATGTTTCTGTTACCCCATTGGGTCTTTTCAAGTTGAAAAACAGTTTCATTCCTGGATTCTTTGGATTAATTATGACATATAATATCATTCTCTTACAATTTCATGAAACCTCGGAAAAACACTGAGTGGAATGGAAGTTATCCTTACTTATAGAAAAATTGAACCCCTCCCCCCCCCTCCGCTACAAGTAGAACAAATTCTACAGTAAATACTTTAAAGATACATCAAGAGTTACTCTGAGAAATCCACACAACAGCATTAATTTCTAAAAACAATAGCCATAAATTCACAAAGCAGTAAAAGAATTACGAAATTTTTTGAAAATTCAAAAGTAACAAAGTAAAGAAGGAAAAAAATAATAATAATAAAATAGTGAAAAATTAAAAAATGTCGCCAAATATAAATCTTAACAAATATATGGATTTTGTTTCATAAGATTTGATATAAGATAACCGTTATACACTGCAAACAAGCAAAATTTTTAAGTTATTTTTTTTAAAGAAAAAAATATTTTTTTTAAAAAAAGAGAAAAATATTATATATGAATGGAAAAACCCACGGAATTAGTTAGAGAAGCATCTTAGCAGCATATTATATTCTGCCCCATATTATTGAAAACTGTTACTTCTTCACGGATCATTGGTTAGAATCCCTTTGCTGTCGGGTTAACCGTGAGAGATCTTCGCGTTCCTCTTCCGTCAAAAATTCTTCCACGAAGGATAGTTTGTCCCAATGCTTGATCCAGGAGTTGTCTTCTGCGTTGGATTCAAAATCATAAGTTTACCGTATTCACTTATAGAGAAAATTGGTAGTGTTTTCCGGTCTAGACAGTATTCGTCAACACTAAATCGGGTCTGTAGTTCAACGGAAATACTTTTGATATGTATGCTATAATACTTTGTTTCTTATCAAGCATAGATAAGTGATTACAAATATTTACTATAGATAAATCGAGAAACGTTTTTGAATCTCACAAAATGTACTAAAATGATGAGATTGTTTCCTATTTTGTACTGGGTAAATTTCTATCTAATTTGTGTCCCGTAGTGGACTGATCGTTAAGACGCGGTTCCCAGCAGATCACCGAAGTCAAGCATCACTGGCTACGGTCAGTGTGCGGGTGGGTGACCACTTGGATAAGCCTGCGTAGGGACCGAGGGTGTGCGGTATGGGTCCTCGTTAACCTGTTCTACCGTAAAGTGCTCGACTTCGCGTGCAGGTCGTCGGGCTACGGAAGCGGGGGTGCCATCCCCTCTGCAAAGGATCAAAATTGCGATGGCATGTCTTCGGATCATCCTCAGGGATGTTTCCCAGACCGTCGCCAATAGCCCATTGTTGCAGCTCTAGTGCGACGTAAATTAACAACAACAACTTCCTTCGATGTGACAGCGGTTTTTTTCTAGTCTAGACAAGCTTTTTTTTTACTGCTCGCATAGATAGATTTGAAATTCTTATTGATTCTTATAGATTTGAAACACAAAGGAGTTTTACGTACTTGGAATCAATTATCACTATTGATAACAGAGTTTCTCCTGAAATAATAAAAAAAAGAACACTCTATCTGGCAAGTCTATAAGTTGAAAAGATTTACTTTATGCAGGTTTATTTCTAGAAGAAGTTCTTAATTTACAAAACTCTTGACAGGTCGGGGGTCGTTGTTGGAACAACACACCTCAAAAGGAACGTTCTGTATTTCCACTAGCAATAAGGGACAGAAATGTCACTCCTAGTCAGACAGCTGAAGACCTTACAACCACTACCCGTATACACATCAATCCACGAAACACATCAATAGGTTCATAAACGTGATCGGTATGGCCAATATGAGCAGACATCGTGCACAATGGATGAACATCGCTTCATATCTTTGAGTGCGGTAACGTTACATTGCAATGAGATTATTCCAGATCATCTTTGTCTTTTTAGGGCTGAAATAAGTCCAGACTTTCTGTTTATGAACGACAATATGTTACCGTACTAGTGAGCTGAGGTATCGGACACACTAGAAAGTAAAAATATTGACCGCATGCTGTGTATTCCTCGGACCTGAATCCTACAGAATATGCCTTTGGCAGACATGTTTCACAAAGAACTCACCATCTCCAAAACTCGTAAGAGCTGAAAACCGCCTTGAGAGAGGAGTGGGAGGACTCTTCGATAGTTTAATGGACAGCATGTATACAAAATCTGAAATATCCGTCAGACATCTTACTGAGGTTCTGTTTTATTCTGGCAACGAAGACTCACTTCTCATGGCTGTTTGGAAATCATCTAATGAGCATCTTTTTTACTATCAACTTTATTATTTTTCGATAGGTCGATATCTGAACAATTTTGCTTATTAGCAAAATCACATTGTTTCTACTAAATATGAACTTAGTTTCATTTCATCAATCAACGTTTATTTTTTATTATTTCGAAACTGTTCCTTTGTGTCAAGCAGTGTAATTCTAAATCTCAAATCTAGATCTTCTCAATTTAAATTTCACTTTAGTTTGTTTATTTTTTTTTTCATTTTTTTTTTTTAGATTTGCGATAAAATTTGAAACGGAACTGGAGAAATTAAAGAAAAGCTGGTTTGAAGAATTGCGCAAAATGGTGATTCTTTAAAAAATGATGCATGCAAACAACTCAGTCAAAAACTTTCTAGGTTTTTTCATTTAGATTTTTTCAAGTGGGCAGTCGATCTGAAAAACTCGACTTCAACTTAATGAGTTTCTGTTGTTAGTGGAGCGCTTCGACTTAATTGAAGAAATTCTCTGTTTTTTTAAGGTCTGCCTTAAAATGAACGGTTTCATAAAAAAATTCGAATTTCTGTTTTTTGCATCTTTGAAAAGAATGAGCTCTTAGGATTCCAAAAATGTTTCGTTTTTGAAATTTCGATAATTCGAAGCAAAGTTATAGCTGATTTAGAAACCGGAAGTGAGATTCCGAAACACCGGAAGTGCACTGAAAAAGTCAAAACTAAATGTAAAGAATGTAGTATTGAGCTAATAAGAATTTTTTTTCTTTTTGCTTGTAACACTATTAAAAATATTAGTATTTGTTAATTTTTTATATAATATTAATTAAACGCATCTGGCAACAAATTATGTATAAACTTTTTAAAGGAAGTGAAATTGAATNCTTACGAAATTAATACTTTTGCACCATTGAAATCACTTTTCATCGGTCAAAGAAATTCATCCTTTTTTGACAACCCCAACTTTAAAATTGTAGGAAATGTTTTTATTTGTTCGACTTATGCCTTTTTTCATCTTTTGCCATTTGCGGCTGGTGCCATCTGCCACTTAACACAGTTGGAGAATTTAAACCTCATTCAATCTTTCAACAACAAAATTAAATCAGACCTTAGAAACTGTTTAACATGCGAAAAAGTAACATCAATCGTCAACATCTATGGACGAACAACAAATGCTGTGAAACAAGTTAATGATTTACTTGCAACTTTAATTGTGTGCTTGATTGGATATTGGTTTATGTCCATTTGTTTCTTCTTAAATTTACTTTTAAATTATTGTAGTACTACTTACCAATACGTGACGTATTCAATAAGTTTGGCCGTTTTATCGTGCCAATTAATAAGTTTCATTAATGCTTGTGTCAAAACTGGTAATGAAATCCTAAACATTCGGGAAGTTATAGATCGTGAGATGAGACAAAATAAAGATTTTCTGACGAAAGTATCTGGACTCTCATTTACGCATTCAGAATTCAAACGTTTAAGTAAAAATGTTTCTGTTACCCCATTGGGTCTTTTCAAGTTGAAAAACAGTTTCATTCCTGGATTCTTTGGATTAATTATGACATATAATATCATTCTCTTACAATTTCATGAAACCTCGGAAAAACACTGAGTGGAATGGAAGTTATCCTTACTTATAGAAAAATTGAACCCCCCCCCCTCCGCTACAAGTAGAACAAATTCTACAGTAAATACTTTAAAGTTACATCAAGAGTTACTCTGAGAGAGTCAGACAACAGCAAGAATTTCTAAAAACAATAGCCAGAAATTCACAAAACGGTAAAAAAATTACGAAAATTATTAAAAATTCAAAAGTAACAAAGTGAAGAAGGAAAGAAATAGTAATAATAAGATAGTGAGAAATTAAAAAATGTCGCCAGATATAAATCTTAACAAATATATGGAGTTTTTTATAAGATTTGATATAAGATTACCGTTATACACTGCAAACAAGCAAAATTTTTAAGTGATTTTTTTTTTAGAAATACTTTTTTTAGAAAGAAAAAAATATTATATATGAATGGAAAAACCCACGGAATTAGTTAGAGAAGCAACATATTATATTCTGCCCCATATTATTGAAAACTGTTAATTCTTCACGGATCATTGGTTAGAGTCCCTCTGCTGTCGGGTTAACCGTGAGAAATCTTCGCGTTCCTCTTCCGTCAAATATTCTTCCACGAAGGATAGTTTGTCCCAATGCTTGATCCAGGAGTTGTCTTCTGCGTTGGATTTAAAATCACAAGTTTACCGTACTCACTTATAGAGAAAATTGGTATTGTTTTCTGGTCTAGACAGTATTCGTCAACACTAAATCGGGTCTGTAGTTCAACGAAAATACTTTTAATATGTATGCTATAATACTTTGTTTCTTATCAAGCATAGATAAGTGATTACAAATATTTACTATAGATAAAACGAGAAAAGTTTTTGAATCTCACAAAATATACTCAAATGATGAGATTGTTTCCTATTTTGTACTGGGTAAATTTCTATCTAACTTGTTATGGACGTAGGCAATATAATACAATTAAAGTAATCTTTCCACATTTACAATACAGATACGTGATTGAATGTAAAACTCATCCTGTTCAAAAGGAGTCAAAAATTCGAACCACAAAAAAAGAGTGTCTCAGACATGCTCTAAGGGATAGCAGTCTGGAAAATTACCAGAAGGTAAAAATTATCATTTTCCAGAAAAGTTTTGAACAGGTGATGTCTAGGAAGCATTAATGTAATCTTGCCGATTGTGCCTCCAAACAGCCTGCACAGCACTTCAAGACTTTATTCCTGTATTTCAGACTAGTCATAGTCATATCTCTTTTATACGTAATGACGTGTGCGACCCATCAACAAAGAGCTGCCCAGACCATTAAATCTCAACTGGCATAATGATAAATATCTTATAAACTGGAGGGCACGAAGTGTTTTCCTGCTTATCATCCATTAATAATTGAATATCAAATAGAACATGAATTATTAGAACCAGGGTCTATCTATCTGCATTTGAACATCCAAGAAATCCTTCGATGCGACAGCGGTTTTTTTCTAGTCTAGACAAGCTTTTTTTTAATGCTCGCATAGATAGGTTTGAAATTCGTATAGATTTGAAACACAAAGGATTTTTACGTACTTGGAATCAATTATCACTATTGATAACAGAGTTTCTCCTGAAATAATAAAAAAAAGGACACTCTATCTGGGGCAAGTCTATAAGTTGAAAAGATTTACTTAATGCAGGTTTATTTCTAGAAAAAGTTCTTAATTTACAAAACTCTTGACAGGTCGGTGGTCGTTGTTGGAACAACACACCTCAAGAGGAACGTTCTGTATTTCCACTAGCAATAAGGGACAGAAATGTCACTCCTAGTCAGACAGCTGAAGACCTTACAACCACTACCCGTATGCATAAGTCTGCCAGAACCATCTCACGACGATAAAATCACGTTGGTTTGCATGCACGGAAAAAACCTGCTCTGTGCATCCCGCTTTAACCACGCCATCGTCAAGAAAGATAACGTCAACGAATGGGTTTGGGCACAACCATCTACTCTGACCAATCCCAGTTCACTATGACGAGTGATTCTGACTAATGGAGAGGAGGAAACGCATCAATAGGTTCAGAAACGTGATCGNAGGTCGGGGGTCGTTGTTGGAACAACACACCTCAAAAGGAACGTTCTGTATTTCCACTAGCAATAAGGGACAGAAATGTCACTCCTAGTCAGACAGCTGAAGACCTTACAACCACTACCCGTATACACATCAATCCAGGAAACACATCAATAGGTTCATAAACGTGATCGGTATGGCCAATATGAGCAGACATAGTGCACAATGGATGAACATTGCTTCATATCTTTGAGTGAGGTAACGTTACATTGCGATGAGATTATTCCAGATCATCTTTGTCTTTTTAGGGCTGAAATAGGTCCAGACTTTCTGCTTATGAACGACAATATGCTACCGTGCTAGTGAGCTGAGGTATCGGACACACTAGAAAGTAAAAATATCGACCGTATGCTGTGTATTCCTCGGACCTGAATCCTTTAGAATATGCCTAGGATGCCTTCACAAAGAACTCACCTTCTCCAAAACGCGCAAAAGCTGAAAACCGCCTTGAGAGAGGAGTGGGAGGACTCTTCGATAGTTTAATGGACAGCATGTATACAAAATCTGAAATATCCGTCAGACATCTAACTGAGGTTCTGTTTTATTCTAGCAAGCGAAGACCCACTTTTCATGGCTGTTTGGAACTCATCTAATGAGCATCTTCTTTACTATCAATTTTATTATTTTTCGATAGGTCGATATCTGAACAATTTAGCTTCATAGCAAAATCACATCGTCTCTACTAAATATGAACTTAGTTTCAGTTCCTCAATCAACGTTTATTTTTTATTATTTCGAAACTGTTCCTTTGTGTCAAGCAGTGTAATTCTAAATCTCAAATCTAGATCTTCTCAATTTAAATTTCACTTTAGTTTGTTTATTTTTTTTTTCATTTTTTTTTTTTAAATTTGCGATAAAATTTGAAACGGAACTGGAGAAGTTAAAGAAAAGCTGGTTTGAAGAATTACGCAAAATGGTGATTCTTTAAAAATGATGCATGTAAACGACTCGGTCAAAAACTTTCTGTTGCGCGATTTAGATTTTTTCAAGTGGGGGGAGTTGATCTGAAAAACTCGACTTCAACTTAGTGAGTTTCTGTTGTTAGTGGAGCGTTTCGACTTAATTGAAGAAATTCTCTGTTTTTTTTTAAGGTCTGCCTTAAAATGACCGATTTCATCAAAAAAATCGAATTTCTGTTTTTTGCATCTTTGAAAAGAATGAGCTCTTAGGATTCCAAAAATGTTTCGTTTTTGAAATTTCGATAATTCGAAGCAAAGTTATAGCTGATTTAGAAACCGGAAGTGAGATTCCGAAACACCGGAAGTGCACTGAAAAAGTCAAAACTAAATGTAAAGAATGTAGTATTGAGCTAATAAGAATTTTTTTTTTCTTTTTGCTTGTAACACTATTAAAAATATTAGTATTTGTTAATTTTTTTATATAATATTAATTAAACGCATCTGGCAACAAATTATGTATAAACTTTTTAAAGGAAGTGAAATTGAATGGCATCAATTTTGATATTTATATTTTCTGTTAGCTATGATTTATTCAGCTTTCAAATTTGCCACTTTCTTATTAAAAAAAGCTTTAATATTAAATTGACGGTAGTTTTAGTTGTTATTTAAGTACTTTTTATTGTTATTTAAGTACTTTTATTTCACTGTTTAGTTATAGTAAACAAATATGCTAACATAGTAAATCTTTTTTCAAAATTATGTACTGTAAAATTTTGTGTTTTCATATGAAAGGCATATCTTATAATGTTTATTTTAAAATAATACAGTTTTTGTTTGAAATAAAGTTAAAAATAATATTAGTGTGTAGTATGAAGTTAATATTTTTAATCATGTAGTTGTGTATACAAAATACAGCGAAAATTAACGCGTCATTTTTGCCTGTTTTATGAAAAAGTATGAATTTTTAACTCTACTGTAAAAGTGTGCACGCGAACATTAATTATATTCTTATTACACATTTAGTATTCCATGTTTTGGCAACAGCAGTTCTTGTGTACGATATAGATTTTGAGTTTTTAGAATAACGGTGTGTGTAAATTTTAATAAAACTATTGTTTTGTTTTTCTTTTAAAAGTTGTTTCTTACATTATCAGAAGTGGGATAAACAGGCAACTGTAATTAATTTTGAGTTTGAGTGTAAAAGTGTGCACGTGAACATTAATTATATTCTTATTACATATTTAGTATTCCATGTTTTGGCAACAGCAGTTCTTGTGTACGATATAGATTTTGAGTTTTTAGAATAACGGTGTGTGTAAATTTTAATAAAAGTATTGTTTTGTTTTTCTTTTAAAAGTTGTTTCTTACACTACTACATTCTGAAATGACTTAGGTATTGTTTGCCAATTGATTCTAACAACTTAAAACTGTTTTAAAAAGAGTTTGGTGGTAATTTGTTGTGAATTATTTTGTCGCTCAATAGAAAATTGGTCATAAAAAAAGATAATGAATTTAAATGCAAACTGTAAAAATCAAAAGCTACATAAAGGGCTGAACTACAAATATTATTAAATTTAAGCTTTTTGAATAAGTATATGTAACTATTTTTGTTTAAGTAAATCTTTAAAAGCGTTTTCTGAAAAACTGTATTTTTCAATATTTTGATTCACGCCAGACACTCATACTCCTAAACTAATGGGAGTTTTCTTATGAAATTTGGTATCAATGTTATAAACTATATATACTGTGTTTTTAACTAAAACTAAGTTTCAATTTAAATATTTGGTCTTGTTACAGGTATATAAACATAAAAAACTATTTTTAAAAAATTATGAAATTGCTGTTTTTCTAGATTTTAGCACTTAACTTGGGTAATTTTTAAAATTTTCATAAACCTTTAGTTCAGAACACAGATAAGGGTCAAAATAATCTGCACAGAAAAATAAATTGTATTTTATTCACTTAAATTAAGTGTATGGTGTCTGGCGTAAGCCCTAAATTTCGCTAGGCTTAATTTTTCAAATATTTTAAAAACTATGTGATATTCAAAAATATTTCTTCTTGTTTATATCATTTTATATCACACTTGAACCAATAACACATATGTTTTTAAAAAAATTTAATTTTTAAAAAAAATTTCATCGTACCCAGGCAGTCGCCTTAAAGTGTCCGATATAATTCCTCTTCAATCATAAAAATGTCTTTAAAAAATCACTGTTATGTAGAAAAAATACTCAAACAAAAAAGAAATCTTGACTTAATAAACAAATTCTACGCAATCCCCAAAATGAATAAGAATTATCCTGAAACCTAAATATTTCTATCACCACCTTTTTAGCATCAATCTTAATACAAAAAATATTTCCTTAACCAAACAATCAATCAAAAGAATAAGCGACACAGAAACGCTCGTTTATTATTCGTTCAGTAGTCAAACCCACTACACTCGTGTTTACTACACTAAAAGCGACCCAACATTGTTATCAGAATACAGGAAAAAATATAAGATAAAACTTTTTGCGCCATCTGACGGAAGATTTTTAAATTAAAAGCTAAATTTCTGGAAGAAAATATTTATGACCTGTTGCATAAATTGCTGTAAGAATGGGTCTTTTTTCTATTCGTTACCATCCGGCAGATAAAAATTTTTAAAACGTTCCGCCTAGTTTAGGAGGCCATGTATATTGCGGAATTCACATATATCTTGGAAACATGGCATTTTGGTACTATTTACAGAAAATAAGGTAAGGATGTTTCCTTCGAAATACCAAAACCATGTGCAGTTTTTCTTCTTTAATCTTTCTTTTACTTAACATAAAATAAGAAGAAAAAAAATATCGAAAAATTTCTTATCGTTCTTTAAATTAATTGATATCCAGACTAAGAGTGCTATACTCTCTATGTCATGAGAATTAAATATAATTGAATCATATTTCCAACATTTGTGAAAAAAATTTCAGAAAAGCTGTAATTTCGGTCAAAGAATTTTGTTTCAAGGCTTACATAAAAACATTTCTGATTTTCCTTGAAAAGTTCTTAATCTTTGTAAATGTAACGGAAAAAAAACTTCGTTTACAAGAAACTGAACATTCTAGTTAGTTGTTCATAGAATTATTTTTGCTTCATTTTCACAGTATTTTCTTTTTACCCCTTTCTTTTTAAAATTAAAACATTTACTCTGCCTTATACTACCTATACTATAGTTCCGAAACAGTAAAAAACCAAATTTCGTTTGATTTGAGACTAACAACAAGACTTTATTTCATAATGTCAATTGGAATTACCATTATGTTTGCAAATTTATCATTAAATTCATCAATAATATGAAGCGAATGTAATACATCTGTTAATAATTGAGAAAGGCACTAATAGTACAGAGTACTGATCAATAGCTATTAAATAGCACTTACAATATTAAATTTCAAGTATAAGAACCATTTTAACTATCACGCAATTTTCAATTTACTATTTAGGATACATCTAATAATAAAGACCAAAGACATNTACATCTGTTAATAATTGAGAAAGGCACTAATAGTACAGAGTTCTGATCAATAGCTATTAAATAGCACTTACAATATTAAATTTCAAGTATAAGAACCATTTTAACTATCACGCAATTTTCAATTTACTATTTAGGATACATCTAATAATAAAGACCAAAGACATGTTTTAAATTTTAATTATTATACAATGCTTATGAAAAGAAAACCTTTAAAGATTTTAATTTTATGACGAATTCTGTCGCATTAAAAGCAACACGACTCCTTGAAAATTATTGGTATCAGCTTTTGTCTCGCTCAGCAATATAGTTGCTAAACAATACAGTCTGAATTATGCACAAAATTCTGGGACCTACATGATAGTTCATGAAACGTGAATTTTCTTTCATGAATACTTAGATAATCTTAGTTTCGGTCATAGAAAATCAAAATTTATTTCTTCGAGAATTGAATGTTTTTCCCCCTGAAGAATTCTTAATACATTACTGAAGAACGCTAGCATTCATCAAACTATTCTAAAAACCAAAATTGCAATGGTTAACAAACTAGTTCTTCATTCGAACAATTGGACATTTTTCATAAACGTTTTGAAAGTTTTTGGAATTGTAGCCTTCGACGACGTGACTTTGAAATATAATGTTTTACAGAAAGTATGCCATTCATTTTCTGCGGTTCTTTTTCTATTCTGGATAGTGTCCTCTACATACGTTGCAATTTCTATATCACTCGTCTTTTTCAAAATAAACTTCATTTTTGGTGTCATGAACATCATTGAGATAATCATTGATATCATTTTAACAATAATCCTTCGTTTCATTCTGAAAAATGTGCGAAAGAAAGTGAAAATTTTCAACCAAATTAGAGACGACTGGCACCCGAAGCATGATGGCAGGAAATCGAATAGATTAGGGTTGGTTTTATTCATTTTGCTTTTCATTCATTACATTGCGCAACTGACACGAGACATGACGGACAAAATTGATGTTTTGGTGCCACTGGAATTTGTTTTCGGTCATCAGAGAACTTCATACGTTTTTAACGAGACTTGCATTAAAATTGCGAGAAATATTTTTGTTTGGTCAGCTTATGGCTTTTTTCATATATTACCATTCACAGCTGGTGTCATCTGCTACTTAGCACAGTTGGAGAATTTAAACCTTATTCAATCTTACAACAACACAGCTGAGGTAGTTGTTAGAAATAGAATAACATCTAAAAATTTAACAGCAGTTGTCAATAAATATGAGCGAATAACAAATGCTGTGAAGCAAGTCAATGATTTGCTTGCAACTTTGATTGTGTGTTTGGTTGGATATTGGTTTATGTCTATTTGTTTTTACATTTATTTACTTTTAAATTTTTGTACTGCTACTTTCCAGTACGTGACGTATTCAATCAGTCTGGCTGTTGTATCATGCCAATTAATAAGTTTCGTTCTGGTTTGTGGAAAAATTGAGAATGAAATCCTGAACATGCGAGCAGTTATTGATTTTAAAATGGAACAAAATGAAAATTATCTGACGAAAGTTGTTGGGCTTTCATTTACGGATTCATCGTTTAGACGTTTCAAAAAAAATGTTTCTGTTACCCCATTGGGTCTTTTCAAGTTGAACAACAGTTTCATTCCTGGATTCTTTGGATTAATTATGACATATAATATCATTCTTTTACAATTTCATGAAAGCTCAGAGAAAGCTCTTGTGACAAAATTGTTAATGAAATCCTAAACATTCGGGAAGTTATAGATCATGAATTGAGGCTAAATAAAGATTTTCTTACGAAAGTTGCTGGACTCTCATTTTACGCATTCAAAATTCGAGAGTTTTAGAAATAATGTTTCTGCTACTCCATTGGGTCTTTTTAAATTGAATAAAAGTTTCATTCCGGATTAATTACAACGTATAATATTATTCTTTTGAAATTTTATAAGAGCTAAGAAGAACAGCAAACCTAATTGACTTAATAACATAAAAATTACACTAAACGCTACATGTAAAGCAAGTTTTACAGTAAAACAGCTAGAATTATGCTAAGAAATCCAGGAAACAGCAAGAACTATATTAAGCGATTCAAACAGCAAGAAATCCGCAAAGCAGCAAAAGAATTACAAAAAGAACTTACTTGCAACTTAAATCGTATGTTCGATAGGATATTGGCTTATGTTCATTTGTTTCTTCTTGAATTTACTTTTAAATTATTGTAATACTACTTACCAATACGAGACGTATTCAATAAGTTTGACCGTCGTATCGTGCCAATTAATAAGTTTCCTTAATGCTTGTGGCAAAATTGGTAATGAAATCCTTGACATTCGGGAAGTTATAGATGAGGCGAAATAAAGATTTTCTGACGAAAGTTGCTGGACTCTCTCATTCACACATTCCACATTCAAACGCTTCAGTAAAAATAATTCTGTTGTCCTATTGGGTCCTTTTAAGTTGAATAACAGTTTCATTGCAGAAATCTTTGAATTAATTACAATTTATAATATCATCATTTTTTTTATAATTTCTTGAAATCTCGTTTTAAGAGAGGCAGGGTCCTTAAATCAATTTAATACTAATCCATAAACTTAATTTAAGGTTTATGGGTTCGTATCGGATTCATTTAGTAATATTAGAATCACAGGTATGAAATATAGAAGCAGCATATGCTTACAACCAACATTTTCCTTAAAATCTTTAGTCTGATAATGGTTTGTATAACATTCTTATAAAAGTTTTTACAAATTAAATTGCGAAAATCATTATCATTGAAATTAAATGTCATTGAATCCTCTTTTGCTATTATACTATAGATTGGTGCTCCAATTCAGTTTATATATTTTTCGTACAAAATATCTCCTTTTCCAATTAATTATAATGACTGAAATATTACAGTCCCTCCCAAATATCGGATAAGTCACAGCTAAAATAGATTAGTACTTATTTTTAAACCGATTCTCGTTGTTAATGCTGTAACGTTATAAAGTTTCTTTTATTTCTTATTCAGACTCATCCACAAGTCACAGAAGATGCAAATATCTCATTTTTATTTCACAATTTTGATCTTCTTGAAATTTCACTCTCACTAACTGGTACTGAGTAACTACCACTACTATTGTTAAACATCAATTCATTAGCATATAAGACATGCTAACTCGAATCAATCTTGAGATACTCTTTGATAGATGAAGGTTGGTGTAGTGCAGGGATGACGAACCAATGGCACGCGTGCCATTTATGGCACGAGACACAATATTTTGGGCAAGACACCGATCACAATTGTTATTACACTATGAATTGTTATTACCAAAATATCATTACACTAGGAAGCATATGTAACTATTAAATTAAAATTCGCAAAAAACAAACAAAATAATAAACAATTATTAATAAAAAAATTAACAATTAATGCTAAAAAAAACAATTAATAACCATAAAAAGCAAGCTAACAATAAATAACTAGCAAAAAAAATTAACAGTCCCGCTTAATCTAACATCTTACAACCTAATATAAGTTATTTGTCATCGAATCTGCAACAACAGAAGTCACACTGATGTTACTTTAAGTTGTTTTAAGACATGGCGAAATGTATTTTTTTTTTTCAATGTAAATAAAGAGTTTTGAGTAGATAGTATTTAGTATTATTAATTTCCCAATAATCACGAAGTGAAAATTATTTGACGGCACGTCTATGACCTCATTAAACAATTTTTTAGAAAAAATGGCACGTTGGTGTATAAAGGTTCGCCACTCCTGGTGTAGTGTGTCTACCACTACAAAAATACAATTCCAATTCCCTAGTATATTAGATATGTTAACTCGATTCTATACTGGGGTACCTTTTCATGGATGAAGGTTGACATGGGAGAAAACTACTAGCTCCGCATGGGTGACCCGGACGTGATGTGAACACACCAACCTTGACAGAAACGCCCACTTCGATGGTAGTCCACATTGAACAGTTGACTTGCAACTTTTGACTGCGACAGTATTCACTTTCTCGCTTTGTTGCTTCTCAGTCTCGATCACCCACAACGTACAATGTATACACTCGACTGCTAAAGGTAACACAGGAGCGATCACACCTTGAACTTAGTACAGCTCTCACGATCAGCACTCAAAAAGTACGGTGATTTTAATACAGCTCTCCCGGCTTCTCACAAAGCATCAATGAATCAACTAGTGGTGTCACAGGTAAAATTCTGTTGGGGGTGATACTGTAGGGTATCTACCACCACAGAAATACAATTCCAATTCTCTAGTATATAAGGCGTGTTAAATCGATTCTATGTTGGGGTATCTTTTCATAGATGAAGGTTGACATTGTCGGTTTCTACTCTCCCCACAACTGCCATAATACACATTGTTATTGCACCTGCAGAGACGACAGGGAGATCATATTAAACTCTCTTTAAGCAATTTTGGACTGCCTTGCTGTCTGACGACCTTAAATTTTTATTTTCCTCTTTTTTACCTTACTTCCATGCAATTTCACTCGATTTGGTTCACTCTATTTCTTGAGAAACTCTGATCAGGAAATTCTTAATTTCCGTTACACGCATCTGATTGAAACTTTTCTAACAACAACAGTTATTTATTTGAAACTTTAATCGCATAGCTGTTTATATATTCCAAAACTTAAATAAATTTATCAGATATTTATTTGCAATGTAAATATTTGTGTCACCAGGTGGCTCTATTCCTGCTCGCTAAACTCAAAGATGATGCTTTTCAAGTACTCAAGATTGTGAGAAGCAAATTAAGTAACGTTTATAATATATCAATGTATGACAAAAATGAGATTCGAGCCAAAAATTCAAGATCATATGTCAATGGACACTTCAATAAGACAGTTCAAAAAGTCATTCAGTATCCTTGGAGTAATATGAGTTAACCTCGCAACGAACTCTCATATTATTATTTATGAGAATATTTAAAATTTATAAGGCAATACAAAACTCAAATGCAATCCATCCCGCACTGGACTGCACGTAAAGACACTGTTCTCGGTGGAACACCGAAGTCAAGCATCACTGGCTGCGGTCAGTAACTGGGTAGGTGTCCATTTAGATCAGCCTGCCTAGGGACAGAAGTTGCACGGTATCGGTTCTCATTAAACTGCTCTACCGTAAAGTCCTCGATTTCACATGCAGGTCATCGGGCTGCCGAAGAAGAGGAGCCATCCCCTCTGCAGAGGATCAAAATGGCGATGGCATTTCTTCGGATCCTCTTCAGGAATGTTTTCCAGACCGTCGCCAATAGCCCATTGTAGAGCTCTAATGCTACGTAAATAAACTACCTACCTACCTTAAATGCAACCCGAAATGTTGTTTCCGGGAATCAGTTAGGAGATCACAAAAATTGTCCAGAAAATCAATTGCAGAGTACTCAGGGATGACAGCCTTATGTGCACTAGAGTCATATATAACGAACTCATGCAAGCTCTCCTCAACAAAGGGTATCTTAGTTTCGAGCCCAACTGTTTAAAAGAGGGTGAATGAGGTTGATATTTGCCAGATGACAAATGCTCTTCAAAAACAAAGCATTATTAAATAAAATTAGGATAATTATATATTTTAAAAACAAAATGATTCTTGACTTTTTAAAAATATCGATTTTGTTGGGGGACAAAAAGGGCAATGGTGAAAGAGAAATAACCACGAAAAATGTAATCAGAGTAAAAATGAAAAAAAGATTTGTTACTATTGAAAACAGAAGAGAGTGCAAAACTTCAAATTTATTGAAAATTTGAAAATTGAATATTAAGAGATATCTCGCTACTAAAAAGGCAAAAATAAATAAATAAAATCAGAGAATATTACAAAAATGATATATAATGCAGTCGCAGTAGACAGTATTCATGAAAATTAACTCACTGAAATGCATTTAAAATCATTAATTTGCTTATTCATTTCTCTGCATTTTACACGTTTTTAATAATTCATTTCAAAAAATACTTATCGTGGAACTAACTATATTAATGATTGCATATAAACATCGAAAGATGAAATGTTACCTTTTATAATACTTATACAATTTTTAGAAGTCACACAATTCGATAGAATTTCCCTTAAATGCTGATCAATAGTGATGCAATGCTTTTATAATAATTAATTTCGATGTAGACGCTATACTGATAAGCACATAGAAATACATTATGATAGGTAGACATTAGATTACTGTTAGGAATAGACTGATGTTTTAGACTTTCTCTTTAGAATTCTATATTTTCTTAAAGTATTTTAATTGTATTAGAGAGAAAGTTATCTTAAGAATAACAAATTGAATATGTATTGTCTTTAACTTTAAAAAACTGATTACATATTTAAGTCTTTTAACAAAAAGGAAACTTTGTGAAGTTTTATTTGTGAGAAATGTTACCTTACCCTTATCCAAGAAAAACTTGACTGAAGGCATTGATATTCACCATTTTCTCTCAAATCCGGCCCTTATCCTAATTCAAGTTTCACTGAAATATTAATTTAAATCATTGATATTATCTCGTATCCTTATTGACAGATCAAATAATAGCTTGAAAAATATTATTTGTATTTATTTAGTTTTTCGTGAAAAAAAATGATTTCTGCTTCGACTCAACCAACTTTACTTCAATCAAATGACTGGAAATTTTTACTTGCCTTTCTAAAGTTATTCGGCATTGTGGTATCAAAAAAGGTGAATTCAAAGAACAGTTTTGTGAAAAAAATGGTCAACAAGTTTCCTGCAATACTTTATAAACTGTGGCTTGTTACATCAGTTGCTGTTGCTGTTCCAACAGAGCCATTATTTTTTAAGCACAACTTTATTTTTGGTGTAATGCATGTCATAGATTTTCTTACGGCCCTTGCTCTTAGCATCATTCTACGTATTGTGCTGAGAGAAGTGATTGAAAAAGTGGAGTTAATTAGGCAAATGAATAAGTTCCATTTAAAAGCATACAGCATAATGCGTAACAAAAAACTGATATTAGTATTCGTTTTACTTATGTTTCATTACATTATTTGTGTTGCTGGAATCATATTTGCATTTGACTTTGGTAGGTTTCTGAGAGAGACTTTCAAGGAGCTGACAGATCCCGTCATATATGCCGTTAAAATAACAAGAAATATTTTGGTTTGCACTTCTTTTGCGTTTTTCACCTATATGCCATCCATAGCCGCTGCTATTTGCTATTTAGCGCAAGTAGAAAACTATGCAGCTATCTATTCCTACAATTGCGCAGTTAAAGCTGATGTAAAAGATGAGATAGAAACAGCAAAACTTAAAAAATGTATTGATGGTTATGACCGACGGACAAACGCCGTAAAGAAAGTCAATGATTTGCTCCAATCTTTGGTGGCATGCTTGATTGTATATTGGTTCATCAATATATGTTTTGCACTGTATCTAGCATTGAATCCTAAGACAAACATTTGGAAGTTAGCAAGCTTTTTAATCACTGGGATCGTTTTCTTTTATCAGCTTTGTTCCTTCGTTAATGCTTGCGTTAAAACTGAAAAAGAAATTCGAGAAATGGAAGAACATCTAGCTTTGAAAATAGTGCAAAATGGTGAGACAATAGCTGATAAACTTTCACTACTGCATGTAACATTTGAGCGCTTTAATAAAAATGTTTCTGTTGAGCCATTTGAGCTTCTTAAAGTTGAAAAAAGTTTAATACTTGGATTGTTTGGTTTAGCTATGACTTATATACTTATTCTCCTGCAGTACAAATAAATTTTTTCTAGAAAAATTGAAAAATCACATTTGGCACTGATTCCTGAAGTAGATGCAAAGTTTGCAAGCTACTTAAGCCCTGTAGATGTTTTTTCTTATCAGTTTATTGTTTTTGCTAATGATTGCAATAAAGCTGGAGAAGAAATTCTGATAATTCTGGAAATTAAAGAACATCTAGCTCTGAAAATAATGAATAAAAATTCTGAGATGGTAACAGATAAACTTTAATTTTACTTTATTTTATAACCGTCGTTGAAGATCCGATCCAAGTTTGAGTTTACGGTTACCAATGTTCAATGCCGTTGCCTTGTCATTTTGAACCCAATCCAGAAGACAATGGAACTCCAGGATCAGTACCCCCAGAGGTGTTGATTTGTTATGGGAACTTAAAAAACTTCGTGATCTCGACAAATTTAACTTGCACCAGTCACGATTTAATACACTGTGATTCTTCGGCCTGCTGGATTCCAACTCCCGTTTTCTCGAACACGAGTCCAACGCCCTACCAACCAGGCTATCCCGGCCTGATAGACTTTCATTATTGCGTATAGCATTTGAGCACTTAAAGTGTTTCTGTTGTATCATTAAATCTTGTTAGCTTATGGAAGGGCTGTGGATTTGAATGCTAACTGCAAAGTAAACAAAATAATGCAAAAATTAATCTGGTGCAGTCGTATAAAGTAACCCAGTTTCAATTCCTCAAAATTCACTTTTTTTCCATTTGTCTTTCAGAACATAAATTAACAAGTTCTAAAACTTAACAAATATGTGTAGAAACTAGATCTAATATTGTACAGTGAGTAAAAAATACTATTTCAGATTATTCTTTATTACATCTATTCCTATTCTCCGAAAAGAATTGTTAAAAAATACTTTTTTAATAACATTCTACGCACCGCTTATTTGGCAAAAGGGACAAATATTCGTGACATCCCTGACTAAAATAAACATTGAAAATATTTTAAGCATTGCAAAACCCGCACTATTTAGGGCGGTAAACAATATCAAAATCAGTATTTTAGTTCATCTACTAAAGAACAAAGAATGATAAAATACGTATGCAACAAGGCTTTTCACAGGGGAAGAACACTTTTAGCATCCAGAGAATGTTTTCAATCAAACGAATGTTCACTAAAGCGAATGTTTTTACCATATTTCTTTTCTTATTTAATGAACTATGATAATATTTCATAATAACTTACGCTAATTTGTTTGAAAAAATAAAGGAAACATACTGGTTTTCAATTTGTAGTCTCTTAGTCGAATAATCCCTGATAAACACTCATTTTAATTTAGTTATATTAGGGTTAAATAAATGTAACGTCAAAATCGATTCAGGATGTCAAACCCGTATTGAATATAATTAATTAATTATTCGGACGTAATTAGACTTTTTTAAATAAACAATAATTAGGGTACAAAATTTAATTTCAAGTGGAGTGTAAATTTTTATATTTTATATATCTGTAGCTGTGAATACAATTAAATAATATACGGTGAGGTTTAAAATCAAAATATGATTACATAATATACAAAGATTCGAAACCCAGAAAGCAAAATTAAAGGACAACCAATGGGTGCCGTAAGGATTTTGAGAGATTTAGCACTTTCACTTCACGCTCACGTGTGTGTGTTCCGCGCAAACTTTGTAAGAGAACCGAGATTGTTCCGAAAGAACAGCACTGCACATAATATACTTATTAAAACTATTGAAACGTCTGAAAGCCAATGGTAAATTGCTCATTCTTTCTAATGGTTGAAGAAAGGTTTTTGAAGGAATCGAACCCTTTACGGCATGCACTCCAAAGAAATTGATAGATTGACATTAGAAAGATTTAGAAACTTCATAACGCAGTATTATGCATGTTCACGTACGTGTGTTATACCCCAGCTCTTTAAAGTACCGGAAATGTTCTGTAAAAACTGAGCTGTACAGAAAATTTATAGATGACTCTGTAAGATGCTAGGTGAAATTGCTAAATCTGTCTATTCATTAAAAAATTTAAGCATGATTTCAGAATAATCAAATCCGCTATCACTTAATAGTAATAGGACATTAAGAAGATTTAGAGCTTTCGGGAAACATAACTTAAGAATATTCCGCAAAAGTTCTTCAGAAATTGCTTCATTTTAATCACGCATAGAAGTTCAAGAAAAAGAATAAGAATCGCAACAATAATTGTATTTCCCGAAGGATATTATTATTTATTTTTTTCTAGCTGGATCTTTTTTATTTCACAATTTATTTTATTTCATTTCAATCAATACATTAATTAAAATTAAAAAAATTGCATTTAATTTATCTTATCTGAATGAATGTCAACAAACAAAAGTAAAACGAAACCCAATATAGAACAAATATTGCACCAAAATCGTCTGTTTATGGCTGACAAACCGCGTGATAATCAACTATTCTCAAACTTACATAAACCACTTGAGATTTTTAATGCGCCTATCAGAGGAAAGATAAACCTCTTGTCAACTTCACAAAACAAACAAAAACGCAACCCTTTTCATATAACAAATTATTTTCATATCTTATCCATTTTGCCTGAAACAAAAAGAAACAACAAAAGTAAATCAACTATCTCTTTAAAATTGCACATCTTTGTTACAAATTTTTTTTTAAAAAAAATAATTTAAAAAAAAACGACAAGTGACGTAAAATCAGTTATAGCCAATGGGAGATGATTGAAAGATTAAATTGTAATTTGAGTGCGGTTTTTATTTATCACAACGTTTAGGTATTTATGTGAGGTTCGATCAAATGACATTAGACAAATGCCAATCATAACATGAAGTCTGCGTGGGGTCAGGGCGTCACCATGTCGCCGACCTCCACCTATTATCTATAAATTTGTTCATGTTCGTAGAAACAACGCTAAAGAATTCAGGGGCATTGATAGCTGTAGAAAGATTAAAAATCGCTGAGTAAATATTATAGTTTTTACGTCTGATATTACTTTTTGCGACATTAGCGATGTCGTTGTTTTGTATTAAGACAAAAATATGTCTCCAAAAAAGTATTTGATTTTTCAGTTTTTATAATTTGCTGAAAAAATACAATTGAAATTTACCTCAGCTACTGGATTGTAGTTTATATATCGGCAAATTACAAAAGCTAACATGAAGAATACTAGAATTGCGTGAAAACGTCAAATCGTACTAATGATAGAGCTGCAAGAAAACAGCAAACCATACTAAAATTAATAACATCAAATAATAATAAAATTACATGAAAACATCAAATCATTCTTTTGCAAGATTTGATTATGAGAATCCCAAATGATTCGGAATTCTGACCCCCAAAATATAGTAGCCGCAGTCTTGAAGCAAATGGACCCACCGGAATAATAAATCTTCACGTTCTAGGACTCATTCTTAATGGTTCGAGAGGGCGACGTCAAATATACTCATTAATTAGAGTAAATGATGTTTTAAGTTAGGAAATTTAGTGACAAAAACATACTCTCTCTGATTAAACATACCTTTTTAGACGGATTCGGATTTGTAACCCCCAAAATGTAGTAGTTTCAAACTGGAAATATTGCTTTGATAATTTGTTCAAGAGCGCGGTTTAAAGTTTGGATCCTTTAATGTTAACTTCAGTTTTTGCGCATTTCACTATGTCCCAAAAGGTTTTTTTAAGCGATTTTAAAAATTGTTGCATACAATTATAAAATTTATTAACAGTTACAGTTTTTGCGCATTTCACTATGTCCCAAAAAGTTTTTTTAAGCGATTTTAAAAACAGTTGCACACAATTATAAAATGTATTAACAGTTACAGTTTTTGCGCATTTCACTATGTCCCAAAAAGTTTTTTTAAACGATATTAAAAATTGCTGCATAAAATTATAAAATTTGTTTTTCTAAAGATAATTCCATGCAAAATATAACTTTTAGTAAATATTTATTACATTTTATTATTTTATTTAATGATAGTCGAAAAACTTTAGGAATGTAAAGTACAGTTTTTTCAACATTTGATACAATTTTAAATGGCAAAATATAGAATTTGCGCAAAATCGACCAAATAGTTCCTGAGAAATAAATAAAACTCATGTTTTTTTTAAATTGTGTGCCCTACATCCATAATTTCATAGTGTCTACTTTTTGTAACTTAAAATTCATAACTATAAAAGCAAAAGTAAATTTAAGTCGTAGAGAAAAGAATGTTTCGAGTAGATTTGTGATTAACAATAATTAATTAGCTGTGTGAAAGGTTACCTATTGTGCGACTTTGAGAAGAACCCCTCCAGACTATAAGTCTGGTGCTGTCTGTTGCTATGGTAACAAGCTGAAGCACATTTCTAATGGGGGTGCAGTGGAGGAATGAAGGTGTCGATTGGTTCACTCACGCTGACCTATGTCAAGATCAAGACAAAACTACTCACCCTACACCCCTAATTGAAGTGACTTTTTCTCGTAACCATGGTACCCGCCACGACGCGCGACTGGTGTCTGGAGGAGTTTTCAAAAATCTTCTGTAGAGCGAAACTAAAGTCTTAGTGGAAAGTTTGCCTTCAGCTCTGCAGAAAAAAGAAGACATGGCAGTCAGACAGCAGCCATATGTGGCAAATTTGTTAAAATGTAAGTTAGTATTCGTTTCTAGAGCGCAAATTAAAAATTTGTGAATGGAAAAATCATTAAGAATTTTAGCCATAATATTGAAATTTTATATTTTAAGCCGATGGACACACTCTTTTTCTCAAATAGAGAAATTAGCGTTTTTCTAAACCTAGATTTTCACTTAAAAGCATCTTCGGAAAAAAAATAAATCAAAAGTAGAAATTTAAAAGTCTCTCTACATTTGCTTACAATATACACGATCGGGAAGAAAGTGACGGGACAACTGTAAAGTTTGGTGGAGGAGGATTGATGGTATGGGGCTGGCCCACTGGTGAAGGTTGATGGTATGATGAATGCCGATGGATAATGTGATATTCTCGACAATCATGTTCTTCCTGCCTTGTGGGCAACGTACGGTATGGATGATTGCTTGCATCAAGACGACAACGCAAGATTCCATGTTGCAAGGAGGACTCTTGATTGGTATGTGAACAGCAACATTAAACGCATGGAGTGGCCGACGCAGAGCCCTGATCTTAACCCAATTGAACATCTCTGAGACGAATTGGCCGTCGGTTGAGAGCCTGCACCCCACTCCCCAAAAGCAAACATGAACTATGGAACTTCCTGTTAAACATTTGGAAGGAAATTCCTCTTGCCACTATGGCTAATTTAGTGGAAAGCATTCCCAGAAGGGTTGCAGCTGTGATCGCAGCCCTACCTCCTATTAATTTTAATAAATATGGGTTTATGTCGTTATAGTGTCATGTCCCGTCACTTTCTTCCAAATAGTGTATATTAACATCGAATCCCTTGATTAAAATAACACTTTTTTGACCGTAAAATTATACTATGTAACAATAAAAAAAAACGAATTTTAGAATTTAATGGGCTTACCATTTTGAAGTTTGTGCAAAAATGGGCATGATATCTTTAGATAGAAATACGTGATTGCAACTAGCTTCCCCGAAACATATTCTGGTTCACCTTGGACTTTCTAAGGTGGATCTTACATCAGATCCTCTTTTTGTTGCAGATTTTTTTGCTGTCAGTCACGTCCAACAGCTCTCTGACACATGTCAGATGAAGAGGAAAAGCATCAACAACAAGAATTTGAAAACATAGAATCGGAAGTAAGTTCTCCCATTAAAACTCGAACTGAGTGTTAACCATCGAGTCTAAGAACTTGGAACTCACAAAGCAAAATTGAAGCTTGTATGGAAGAATGTTAACGCGAAAGAAAAGCCTTCGAGCATTCAGATGCTACGAAAGCAACGGAATGGGTCAGCAAGAAAGTATACCTAGTCGACTTTGATTAATTCTACTTCATTTACATCACACAATGGGCTATTTTATTTTATTTTATAATCATCGTTGAACAGCCGACCCAGATTTGAGTTTACGACTACCATGTTCAACTCCGTAGCCTTGTCATTTTGAATCCGATCCAAAAGACAAGGAAACTTTTGGATCAGTGCCTCCAGAGGAATTGATTTGGAACTTGAAGGACTTTGTTACCCCAACAGATTTAACAAGCACAAGTCACTATTTAATTTTTACTCCCGTTCTCACGAACATGAGTTCAACGCCCCACCAGCCAGCAATGATATCCCTGCTCCCTGCCCACAATGTGCTATCGGTGACGGTTAGGGAAACATCCCTCAGGGTGTTCCGAAGAAATACTATGGCAAATTTGTTCCTCCCTAAAATGGAAGAATTTTCTCCTCTGGTAGCCCGACGAGCAGCCCTGGAAGTTGATATCCTTGCGATAGAACAGTTCAAAGAGGACCGGTACCACGCACTCTCGGTCCCTATGCAAGGCTGATCAAAGTGGTCACCCACCCGCTTACTGGCAGCAGTCAGTGCTGCTTGATCACGGTGTTCTACTGGGAACCGTGTCCTTGCGAACAGTCCACCTCGAGACTTATCAAGAAAGCGTGACTTTGTGAACTGCTATCATCTGTGGCATCGCAGGCAGGATTGCAAAGAAATTAGATCCTGCGTGAACTGTGTTATTTGAAAAATTCGGATCAAGATGAGCTTCAGTGCTTTGAGAAGAACGTGTCCCTGCAACCAACGAGCCTTGTACCGAATCTAAAGAAGAACGGTATATTCTGCAGACTGTTGAACCTAGTCATCCATCTGACTCAGCATCGTCCTTTGATTCTAAGAATGCTCCAGGCTATTTACCAGTCTGGTTTAAAACACTTTTATTTCCAATTTTGATGACTTTTTGTACATTTATTACTTATTGTAACATTTTATTGTATTGTACATTTTATTTATTGTAGCATTGTAGTTGTAGCATTTTATGACTTATTGTAAAATTTTATTTGTTCGAGAGTAAAGCTTTTTAATAAGAAGATCGTTAGATAGTTGTTGTTGTAGTAGTTCATTTACGTCACACTAGAGCTGCACAATGGGCTATTGGTGATGGTCTGGGGAGCATCCCTGAGGATGATCCGAAGACATGCCATCACAATTTTGATCCTCTGCAGAGGGGACAAAGATCGTTGATTAATAAAAAGTTAGTTTTAATAAGAAGATAGTGGTCGTCTCACAGCTGTCGACCTGCTCCTCAACCAATCATCTTTCTGCGATGGGTACTGCAGCTCTGTGGCTTTGCATTTTGTGCTTGGTCACGGACACCCTCTGCCCATCCACTCATCTTGTGGTGCGCGATTCAGGGTCTTAGTTCATCAGTTGCCCCCTCCTCAACGCATCACATACTTACGAATGGTTCAAGTAGTATCACCCACCAAACGCTCTGTAGTATGGGGGGGAACGGGTTCGAATCCCCACAGTGACCATGAATGAACCGGGGTTCGATCCTCGACTCCACTAACACCCAACAAGTGCATGCAATATGCGTGCTCATAAAATCTTTGAAATCGAAAGTTCTGTGGTCGATCGCTAAGCAGTGACATGGGTAAAGGGATCTGAAGAAAATTTCCTTCCCCTTCAGATCTAATGTGATAGTATGTCTTCATCCTCATGGATTTTTCTCAGACCGTCTCCAATAACCCATTGTGCAGCTTCAGTGCGATGTATATAAGTATTACCTATCTACTTGACAAAGACTTTTGAATCATACTTATGTTATCGATCACACTTGTCTGCAAGTATGCATACCTATAGCAAATACTAGCCAATATATCGCAAGGTCAGAGGCACGTAATGAAATTCAAATGAATCACAATTGAGAAAGAAGGGAATCGAAACCAGTTTGATTATCAGGTGAGAGTTAAAGATGTTTTCAATGGTCATTTTTTCTCTCTCTTTTTGAATATACATTTGAGACTCCGACTTTGCATATATTTTTACTTGAAAATGGCAGTGAATTCAAAATATCCTGCATAATTTTTAAAAATGTAAGTATTTGTTGGTTAAACTAAAACAATTAAGTATTTTTCCATTTTGCCGGCGTAGACGATGTAGTTGCCAATGCAAAACCAAAGCATCCAAAGTCACCGGCAAGCAAACTCAATTTTTTCTCTTTGGGAGGGGAATGTCTATAAAATAAATAAATGAAAAATAATTATTAAATAAGTAAATAAATAAAATAACTGAATTTACTAGCGCAGGCGAAATGAAAAAGTACCAACAATTACATAACAGCTAGAACGGAAACGTTTAAATTGCTTGGCAAGTACAAATTATAAAAAATTTTATTTATATAATTTAAAAATTGATTTTTGCGATATATTCCAAGAAAATTGGATTTATAGTGGATATATAATATTTTACATACTTTGATACGTTGACAGAGAAATGCGTTATGGTATCACAAAAGCCTAATGTTCAAAAAATTTTCTTGGCAAATACATATTAGAATATTTATCTAGAAACATTCTTCTATGCATAATGTTATGTGCTGCTAAAATGAGATAGAACATTGCTGAACTAATCACGTCTACGAATATAATAATGGTAGTGTTTTGAAATTACGATCTGTAATTAAAAACAGGAAACTGAAAAGAATGGTGGCGACATCTGGAAGTTGATAGTGGAAATTTAACTACAAAATATACCTTGGTTAAAAATTTAATACTTTTCGTTAAATGTATTCCAGATTTCACGAATAATAAAGAAAAAGAATGTTTTCATACTTATAAAGGTTTGTTTTACCTCAGTTATAAATAGTAGTTTAAAATTTCCTTTCGTAATAGGTTTTATTTAACACATATTTTCTATTTCTTATGTAAAGTTATGAATGCAAAAACCTATATAGTGGCGACATCTAGAAACTTAAAATCGAACTTGAAATGCAAAAAACTACACCTGCTGTTACATAGAATCATAAAAACTAAAGAAAATGTTATAAACTTCATGAACATTTTGTATTATTTTCAAAATTTGAATAATTTAGGAGAATAAATTATAGTATTTTTAAATTATCGTTTAATTTCATTACCTTTAATAAATCTGGTGGCAACACTAGACTTTAAATATTATTGAAAAATACAAAGAGGATAACCATGGAGATGTCTCCATAAAACTTAGGCTGTTTTAACATAGGAACGTTTTTCTTTTTTCATATATATATAACCGTTGTTGAACAACCGACACAATTTTTGGGGTTTACTATTACTAATGCTCAACTTCGTAGCCTTGCCATTTTAAATCCTATCCAGAGGACAAAGGAACTCTTGGATCAAGTATTGGGAGAAATTTGACCTCGTGAAGGACTTTTTGATGAAGCTAACCCACATTTGCGTTACATGGAGAGGAAATCCACGTAAACCTATCACGGTTACTCTGATGACAAGGGGACTCTGACCCATGATCCGTCTACCACTATGGGCGTTTTACGTCAACACTGTGGTTGGAGCGAGCCGTGTGCGGAATTAGCATAGACCAGCCGTCGCTGGGATTCGAACCCGGTGTACCTCATTGAGCGAAGAATGCTCTGAGCCATCATGGCTCATACAGTTGTAGAAAAACTTTTTCATGAAATTTAATTATAAATAATATTTTTTCATGAACAATTACTATTTACATCCACGCCACTACTTACATAATTAGAACTGCATTCATTTAATGTAAAAAAATGGAAATATGATAATTACCTTTTATAAAAACTACGTTAAGTAATAATTCATAATTTACAAGAGGAAGAAACGAAAATCTGATCGAATCACCAGTGGAAAAAGTAGGAAGCGAAAACCATTAAAACCGCTTTAATTCCCTGATGAAATTCGATTTCTTACATCGACTTTCAACTCCTCTCTGTTTCACACGGCAATAAAGTAGGTTTTTATACTTTCTATTTAATGCAAGATTATGAAACAACAAGCAGACAAGTCCAGACAAGCAGACAACACAAGTCCTTCCACTCTATACTGCTTCCCCATAGGATTGTACTGTTCCATATCTCTTTGATGGAGAAGAAAAGTGTATGTATATTCGATTTTAGAAATTGAAAATGAAATATTATCTTTCATATAACAAAATGTATTTAAGAGCATTTCAACCTCACGCTTAGTATTAATATTTTACGCATTATTGTATTCATTCTTTTTTCTTTAGTAGTTGGTATAATTTATATCCGTAGGTGGCAATGAATTTCACAAAATTTAAGTAAGAAAACCTGTCAGTTAACGAAATACTGGGTAATGGCCCTTTATATATATATTTTTTTTTTAAAAAAAGAGCGCAAGAAATACAAGGTGAGTAGACTCCTATCAAATGGCATGTTACCTTAAAAATCATCATTGTAGGGAAAACCGGTCAAGAACATACCGGGAAACTGTCCTTAAAGAACATCAGTGTCAAGAATATAGGGTAAGAACACGCATATTAGGCACTTAATTTAAAAAAAATATCAGTCGTGGGAATACGGGGGATTTCTTTTTTGTTCGATGAGTGATTTCTAGTCAATGTAAATAGGTAGAGACAGGTTTATGTAAATAGGTTTTTTTTCTTCTTTTTTTTAAAAAAAAAAACCAACCCGGGTAGGTTATATTGGACTTTTTACGATATTACCTTGTTTAACACTTTCGAGATGTAATTTTTAATTTAAAACAGGGCAATTTCAATTTTAAAAAAACTTATATAATTAGGTTATGTGTTAAAATAAAAAAAATTAATTTTAATGTAGTGCCATCTTTTCATGCTATATATAATAAAAAGACTCTTGAATTAATTCTTTCCTTGTGTAAAAATAAAATCATAACATCGGGATCAGAGAAATACGCTGTTTTCTGTTTTATTTATTTATTATTAAACATTCATAACTTCATTTTTTAGTTATAAAGTAAGGCTTTTGCAGGTCAACTAATTACAGAACTACTATTTATTTAACAATTTTCTTAGTAGTTTTAGGAATTACTCTTTCGGCTGTATATTTATAGTTAGTTTTGATTGGAAAATTCTAGAATCAATATATTGCAGATAAATATGAAATCCCTTAAATTTATTTCTCTTTTATCTAATTCTTTATTAATCTATTTTGATTAGGTTTACAAAAAAGCCCATTTGAGCCCGGGTTTTATTGGGTGGTTTTTTAAGAGAACCCACACGGGTTTCTTCGGGTTTGTGGGTGGATCAAAAACCCTGGGTAGAGATTTCCCGCACACACTAAACAATCCTAGAAGTTACGACTTCATCGAATACGCTACTAAACCACGGTTTATGCATGTCAAAAAAATCAAGAATGAAAAGAAAAACGATAGAAAGCAAATTTTTTATCTTTCAAAGCACTCATTATATTTTTTTATTACTAAATAACATCCGAATCGTCATCTTCATCCGCGTCACCCCAGTCTTCATCAGAAGAACAGTTCTCTGGACAGAATTCTTTTCGCTTCATTAATTCGTGCATATTGTCCAACAACCAGGCCTTGTAAGCGCAAACCTGGGAAATGGAACAGGGCAAATTCCTTTGATGAAATCCGCATGAATCACGAACGTGATACTTCACAAGTTCCGTGTATTTGGGACATCCGAAATCTTCGATGTTCTTGAATGGAATCTTCAGTCGTTCCAGAATGTCTCGCTTGGTCTTACCACCCCCTTTATAAGCAACGACACACTTGTCTTGACTTTTGCATTTTTCGTACACTTCCGTGACCTTTGCATCCAGAAGATCTAAACTAATTGTATTTTCTCCTCTGGCCGGACAGAAGGAAAGTCCGTGAAGTTTGTTTTCGGTGAATCGAATGGTGGAGCTCTCTTTTGGAGTCAAACCTGTTGAAAAGGGGCGCAAATTAAATCGATTCACGCCAATTTTACCAGTATCTATATTTATCCATCCGAATTCACGCACCAGGAACTTGTTGTCGAAGTTAAAGCCTTCAAAATTGACTATACAGCATATCTTGTCCATTATGTATCAATAACTGAAGGAAAAAATATAATAAATTGAATTAAATAAATTTAAGGCACTAAAATAATTACTTTACAGTTAAAAGAATCCAAATTTGTTACGCTATGAAGAAAATATATTAGGAGGACCGGAAAGTAAAGTCGTTACGGTGCATTAAACATTCGTTAGTTTCAAAAACCAATTTATTTTTTTTTTATTTAAGATCCATTTTCAATCCGGCATTGAAAGGTTGTTGCTAACGAGGGTGAATACATTGCTGATAAGAAATAAAATCTTGATAACAAATATCAAATGAACTGAAAGAAACGACATTACTTTCCGGTCCCCCTAATACAAAATTGGATTAAAATTCACGGTAATCACTCGTTTCGCTGAGTTTTAAAAACCTACTACCGCAGTCCCTACAGTAGGAACCCTTGCAACTTACCACAACACTTGCAATACCCATAACCTTTATTCGTTAAGCATTACTGGAATCAAAAATCGTTTTACAATTTTCGGTCGGCCAAGCACAAATCCCGTATATATATATTCCTATATTGGTTGGTTCTAATGCCACTTGCCACACCGGCAAACCTGCTTGGTGAAACCGAGCAACTTTAAGGCAGAGCGAGCGTTTCTTGTTTTTAAGTGGCGCCATCTATGACCAAAAATGCGACATCTGCTACACCATACGTCGCACCCGCTTATAGGGCAGACCCATCATACACCCACAGATCATAATTTTGACCTGAATCAGAGAACGATCGATCTCCAATCCAGTACCCCCAGAGGTTTTGATTTGTTATAGGAATACGGACTTTTGCGACTCGACAGATTTAACTTGCATCAGTCACTTTACTACACGGGGAGTCTTCGGCCGGTGGGGTTCGAACCCACGAACTATCGGACATGGGCACAGCGCCCTACCGACCAGGCTATCCCGGNCAATAATATCGAATAGGTCCTTGAAAATTATGATTTTAGGTCCTTGAAAGTCATTGAAAAGTCCTTGAATTTTTTTTGAAAGATTGAGTGGGAACCCTGAATGTACATTACACTTTATATTAGGTCTAAAATACTCATAATATTTTTACAATTACTGTTTTATCTTATTTAGGTTGGCCCTCTAGATAGCATTTTTTTGTTTTTGCGGCCCGTTATCAGAAAATAGTTGTATATCCCTGTTCTATTTTATGATGTTGTATAAAGATACATTATGTTGCATTTAGCAATTGAAACTAGAAATGAAAAGCAATCCTTGTACCAAAAATAGTTTAAATTTTTTTTTTTGTGTGTGTGCTGTAAAATGTCCTAAAGACCAAAATAAAGTAGACAACTTCCAAAGTGTGAAATCTTACAATAATAGTTCAGAAATTTGAGTAAAGATTGCGCTGGTTGATTATGCAATGCACGATGATCTGGAGAGCATCCTAACTGCCATCAGCAATAATGGTCTCTGCATTCTGCTCATGTCAGATAAAATAAATAATAATAACAATAAAAATAAGGAATAATTTTCTGATAAAAATAACAATAATATGAAGAGGATGGCTCGGGGAATAGAGCGTTTGCCTTCCAATGAGGTGAGCCGTATCGAAACCCAGCCATGACTGGTCGATACGAATTCCGCATCCGGCTCGCACCCACCACAGTGCTGACGTTAAATATCCTTAGTGGTAGACGAATCATGGGTTAGAGTACTCTTGCCTTCAGGTTAACAGTCGAAAGTTTTCGTGGATTTCTTCTCCATGTAACAAAAATGCTGTTAGTTCCATCAAAAAGTCCTCCACGAAGGCAAATTTCTCCCAATACTTTATCCATGAGTTCCTCAGTCTTCTGGATTAGGTACAAAATTACAAGACCGGGGAGTTTAACATTAGTAGTCGTAAACCCCCCACCCCCAAAAAAAATTGGGTCGGCTGTTCAAGGATTGTTATAAAATAAAACATATGATAGAAGTAAACCCTTATGTTCTTTCGAAGCGAACGATTCCTACTAAACTATCTTGATAAATCTCATCCATTTCACGAAATGTCAAGTCACATTCATTTCACATGGTTGATTTTCATGCAATTATAAATGAACCTTTTTTATTCATGCGGTGTAATTTTTTCATGACTGTAAAATTTCTTGCAGTACCATTCAAATCTTACTGAAAACATCTTTCTCTTCTTGTTCAACTTTGCTTATTTATCAGTTTTCTTTCTCTCATCTTCATCGGGGATGACATTTGCTAATTGCCATTTATCCGCAGGTCAGACACTATTTAGACAGCAACAGTAGTTTGACTGAACACCCTCTGGACGGGAAATCTGCTGGATTGAGGCAGATAGGAACCCATGGCTTTAGTCCAGTCAACTTCCGAATTTGTCGTTCTCGATGGTTCTCAAAAGTCGACCATCTCTTTAGATTCGGTTTAAAACAATAGTAAAATCTGACCTGAACATTTTCCTAGACTAGGCCACAGAAGTAATCCAATCTTCGTCTGGTTGCAGCTCTAACCGAGGGATAGTTACAGTTTTCACAGGCCTTACCCTTGCCAAAAGATGATCATCAGTCGTGGTTTGCACTCGAACATAAACAGCCGCAGAATAACCCTGATGAATGGCATCGTAAAACGGGTGTACACTAAATTTCCTATCCACATCTCATGAGAACCATCTTGGAATAGATATTTCTTACGGGAAACCGAGTCCAATGTACCATGGTGAAACTTCCTTATCCCAAGAAAGACTCTTTTTCCATTAATTGCAAAAGTTTGGAAAATAAAAAAAACTGAAGAAACTAACCCGAATGAATCAAAAGCCTCATGGGCGACGGAAAGAATAGTTCACCTGTAATCTTCATAAATTTTAAATTCTCCAGCCAGACAGGAAGAGGGGGATGATCTACTGACCACCGAAGAGTAACTACATAACGATCCTCTTCCTTTAAAGTGACGATACTTAAAGATTGTTCTTAAGTTAGAAATTATTTTTCTTCCATAGAATTTGATCGCAGGGTGAGAAATACCAATCACGTCAATGTCCCGCATCCCGGAAATGCTTGTTTCTTTAGAAGTAATGTCACCAGTATGAATTTTCCAGTAATATCTGCAGCAATTAATACTTTTACGGGACCTGGAGTATTTTCGATATCATAAATAGAAAATTTTAAACCTTTTAGTCTATTCATCCAATGCGCATTCCTTGTACACCTAGAACTTCAAAATTGTAAAGAAATTTAACCTTGCAAGCTTCCTAATCCTTTTTTTTATAACAGTTATGTTTTCTTCGCGAGATTTCTTGCCGCCAAATAAAAAATGAGAAACAACTTCTTCGAAATAGGACTAAATCTCATAATTAAAACCGTTGGCTTCAGAACGTGTGACTTCTGGCTTCCAGAGTCAATTAAAGCTCAAACATTAGCAACTGAATGAGGTTCTTATAATTTTACTACCAAAGTTTGAAGAAGTACTTTTGGTAAGTGGGACAAACTGGAAAAATTCACAGACGATACAGAAGAATCTCCTTCATTAACACCAGCTACATTTTTTTCCACTGCCAGACTCCTTATTTGAATATACTTGTGAGCACATAAGTGTAACGCGTCTTTTGAAGGGCAAAATACTCTGCACAAAAACCTTTCATTGTTCCCTACGGTGACCCTTGATCATCCCTTAAAATAGCAACCTTTCTCTTTGAGAATTACTCAAGTTCATTTTCGGAGGATTAAAATGGCTCACGAATTCATGCTGCTTCGGATATAAGGTTCTGGTAGTTAACATACTGGTATAGCTCGTTCACCAGGAGTAGGCACTTGGCTCCGCCTTCGTCACGTGGTATGCGACGATACTATTTCGCTATTTTTGGGAGAAGGTTGTGAGCAATCCTGATCAATCTTGCTATTTGGCGATCGTTAGGCAAAAATATTTATTTCGCAAACTTTTTAACAATAAATACTTCATAAATTTGATGATATTTTGCACCATTTTTTATGATATTTCTTTCTTTTGAGAGAATACTTTGTCCTTTATGAGTCATTTCGCTGGGAGAACAACAGTTTTTAAATTTAAACTATATTTAATTAGCTAGAGTAACAAAATGTATAATAGTCGATAATAAAGCAAAGTAAGTGACTGAAAAATAATTCACTTTTTGTGTTTGGCGCAAATTAAGGGTTGTCTCAATTTCAACAACGGAGATGTTTCTCTTCTAACTCCCGCGCTGAAATGAACTCTGCGTCCCAGGAGGTGGAGCCAAGTCTCAACTTCTGGTGAACGAACTATAGCTGTCGGCATAGAATCAGGAGCTGAACAGAATTGCTTTTTAGATATGGGTTTGAGTTCAAAACAATACATAACCAGGCTTATTCTTTCCCCAGACTCAACTTACGATTTCAAGAATGAGAAAAGACTTTCCAGACGTTTTTTGGGGTCAATTAAGGCTATAAATTGCGAAGTTTTTGAAAAGGCTACTAAGAAATCGTCTGGTCAGCAAGATTTCACCTGCTTACCCCTCATTTTTCTTTCATCACAGGAAGAATTTCTAATGTTCTAATATGCGACAATCAAATAAAATTGTCTTGAGTCTTTCAGTTAAAGCATTTTTCAAAACTAATAGCGGCAACTCTCTTAAATTTAACTGTAGATTGAATCAAATATTCGTCAGCTCAATCAATGTTTTCATCTGAATCAATCTTTTGTAGCCAATCCTTGACATTTTCATCAAATCGTCTTAACTCTAGTTTTGTAAATCTTCTTTTACTATAATTATTGACACTAAATCATCATAACAGGAATGAACCATTCTTTCACCAACAATCTCCGATATTTCTAGAAAAGTATTGAAACAGTTATCAACAGAAGTTCTAAATTTTGGCATTCAACTCGAGCAGTTTGTCATTCTTATTTAAAATAAAAACGAAATCCTCAATTTTGCTTTTTTTGATTTCATTATCCGAATTCAAAATTTCATCAACACACTTCGTAAAAGCATTTCTTGTTAACCTTCGTCGAGTTTTCGTTATGTTCCAATTCCTCTAAAATCTGGCCTTCAATCATATAGGTCACCGATTTGGAAGAGTCCTCCAGTCCTGGACGCCAAAATTTTAATTTATTATGTAGAGAACACACCGGCGCTATCCTAAATTACACACTCTTAATGCAACTGTGGGCCATTAAACAATACCAACTTGGTTATTTCAATTACATAAATTTTCAGGCGTGTGTGCTCAAAATAGGCTTATAAACCTTCGTCAAGTAGAATACCAACCTTCATCTATCAAAAGATACCTCAAGATTGAATCATGTCGTCGCTTTGAAACTAAACCGTGGTAACACAAAAAAGCAAGTCTCTCAGGAGAGCGATTTCTAACTTTTCAGGAATTTCCTCCGCAGGTTGACTCGCAGCTATGGCGACTATTGCAAAATAGTTTACATTAAAAAAAACTGCTTCTTTACATTTTTCAATGAGCCAGGCCTGATTCTTGTAGCATTTTTAATTTTGTGATAATTTCGAAATAAGTTAAGGAACTTTGAGTTGCAACCCTTTTCTTTAAAACTTTTATTAAAAGTGGAGAGTTATTTCAANTCGTCAAGTAGAATACCAACCTTCATCTATCAAAAGATACCTCAAGATTGAATCATGTCGTCGCTTTGAAACTAAACCGTGGTAACACAAAAAAGCAAGTTTCTCAGGAGAGCGATTTCTAACTTTTCAGGAACTTCCTCCGCAGGTTGACTCGAAGCTATGGCGACTATTGCAAAATAGTTTACATTTAAAAAAAAAACTGCTTCTTTACATTTTTCAATGAGTCAGGCCTGATTCTTGTAGCATTTTTAATTTTGTGATAATTTCGAAATAAGTTAAGGTACTTTGAGTTGCAACACTTTTCTCTAAAACTTTTATTAAAAGTGGAGAGTTATTTCAAAATACAACGATGTTCTTCAAAATATCCACCCGAATATTGCATATTTCATTTCAAATTTTGACATGCAACAGTGTTGGAAAAAAATCGCTCTCCTGAAAAACTTGCTTTTTTGAGTTAACACGGTTTAGTTTCAAAGCGACGATATCTCTTCCAAGGTTTTGTTGCAACTGGCACACTATTCCCTAAAACCAAGATGGCGAATCGCGCCAATGCGATAACGATTTATCTGCTTTCAAACTTAATTTTATGGAACTATGAAAATAACACGTTTGTGATTGTAAAAGGGTGATTTTTTGTACACAAAATGATCCAAATATCTCATTTTTCGATTTTTTTTTGAGTTACTAGGGTTTAGTTTCAAAGCGACGATGTCTTTATATACTAGTGAATTGATGTTTTATACGGTAGTTACGCCACATAACAGCCTTTATATATGTCAGAGGTTATTGTAATTCTAGCTGTCAATTTCACATACTACCGTTTTAGCCGATCTTTTTTAAATTTGCTTTCTAGCCATTGTGATGCTTTAGTCACTTTTACTGTGCTTTATTGTTTTAACTATTATAAATTTTGATATCTTTTAACTCTAACTATAAAGGTCCTTTGACCTATAGTTTTAAATCCGTTCAATTTTTTCATGGGTTAGTATGTGTTGTGTCAGTAATTCATTCTTATATAGTGATCCTTTGACCCTGTTGAGTAACTTTTAGATGGCAATACGCACATTTAGTGAATATGTCAAACTGTTTTATGTTTTCTTATACAATCTTACGCCTGCCATGTGCATGGGCTGTTGCCATGTATTTTATGTATTGTAATGATTTTTAGATTTTAATAAACCCGTATGCCCTAAATTAGGGCAGGTCGGTGTAAAATTTTCATGTCAGATGTAATAGACTTTCATTTTCATAAAAGTAACTTCACTGAACAAAAACACTAAGCATTCCAAATTTTTCTACATTAAAAAAAAAAAAAAAATTATGCAGTTTCAAAAGCACTAACTTTTGCACAACGTAGAATCAACACATGTTAACGGGAAAGAAATATATATACCACCCTTTTTTAAAAATACAAATTTACTTAACTGATACTTTTGGTATTAAGTTATAACCTCGCCAATTTGAGCGATTTCTCACTTGAAAGAAAAAAAGATATAAAACAGACGTTGTTCTATTAACATAAAATTTTGACGAATTGAGTTAGGGTTTCTAAATATCATTTACCAAGTAAGCTTACAAAAAAAGGGTATAAATTTGGAACAATAAAAATTTTAAATAAAAACTATAATCAAATATTCACTAACATTAATGGAAAAAAATAACTGAATCAAAACAAAAAATATTGAAATTACAAATACCTCTTTTTTTTCCAGCCAGTACTGAAATTCAAAGCATTAACTAATAAACAAAATTGACCTTTTTAATGTTCCTGCTGATGAGATCTAAAAATATCTGATATTTTTTGTTTATCTCATGATTATCTGATCCAATAATTTTGATTGGAAAAGACTCTGGGGGTTAGCCTATTAAATATGAACGTTTACCGTACAAATTGATTTACTCCGTAAAAAACGTAGAAAATGCGATGAAATAATGCTTTTTTTAAAATTCTTTTTGTAAAGTCAATTTTTATTTACAAATTGAATCGTTTAGAGGCATTAATCTTTACAATTGGAGAGATTTATTATAAATATAAAAAGCTACGAATGCATCACGTAGTTTATATATAGAAATTTAAAACAGATGTTATTAAAATATAATTTTGACAAATTCAGTTGGAATATCTAAGTATCATTTACTAAATAAGCTAATCGAAACCAGCTAATAGTTTAAAACTAATTAAATACCTAGTTACTTAAATAATTAAATTAATTTACTAATTTCAAACACTAAAATAGCAAATTAGTTTTTAAATGCATTTAACGAAAGTGTTTCTAATAGCGTTACAAATAATCATTAGCTTAGCTAATTAATCTCTACGTTTTTAAGCGTGGAGAAGCGTTTGCGTTTCTGAGATATTTAAATAAGACTTTTTTCATTAGTTGCCAAATACGATTCACTATGAAATTATGGAAAAAAAATATATTTAAAATCTTTTCTCGCGCATGCGCAGTGCAAAAGAATTACTTTAAATACTCACATCTTGCGTAGTTTTAAGCGAACTTCTTAAAATTTTAAAACAAAATTTTTGTATTTAATTTTAAATTGCTCCAAAAACTTGTTTAAATAATTTTACTGAATATTTTTAGAGTTGCAGCAAAATAAAACGAAAGACAAAAAAAAAAAATTTCTTTTTTAGAAAAAAAATATCGATATCTCTGAATATTTAAGCTAGGCTTACGAAATTTTAGCAGTAATTGCAAATAAAAACCAAATTAATTTAAACATGTTACAAGCTTATTGCTTGATTTTCTGGCATGGGGTGTTCAAAAAAGTTGTCTTCTTTCATTATTTATTGCCGGTCCCTCAAACCTCTGAAAGCTTTAAACCTTATTGCTAAGTTTGAAAAATCATATGAACTAAGCAACTCTGAAGTTACAAAATAATCCTTAGAGTATTTCTTGAAAAAAGTTTAAAAATGTGAAAAAGTGAAACTTTTATCATTGTAGGGCATTGTGTGTGTATATAGTATTATACGGATACCCAAGTTATCGCTAGAGAGGCTAAAATATTCCAAACTTATACTTATGTTGGTGTTAATGTGATTTAATGGCTGTTGGACAGATTTTGAATTACTACTTAACTTCTATACATAGAGACAATTGGACATTAATTGTTACATCAATTCTTCATTAGATGGACATTTCTTAAAAATTTCAAGCGTGCAGCAGTTTACATTAAAACTAAAGCGATGGAGACTATTCTAAACTGATGTTTGAGATATTCTAAGCAATAGTTTTCCAGTAATGTCAGAAATAAATAGTTTAACAAATAGTTTTCTAACCCTAAACTCATAAATAAAAGCTATTTTCGTTTTTCTTTTAAAAATAATCAATCGGGAGAAACACAGATATAATTATGAATAAATATTACCTAATGTATGCAATTATTTTTCTGTCTTGCATGAAAAACAAATAAAAACATCGATTACTCACGCATAAATTTCGACTACTGTCAGAACACTATTAGTTATTAAGAACTGATATTGAGCAAATGTTTGTACATGGTTATTTATGTAAAAAAAAATTTTAAAAAATTAACAAATAAAAAGTGAAAGGGTAGAAACTAAAATGAAACTTTTATTTCGATAAGATAGAGTTTATGTTATAAACTATGGCCAATTGGCATAAATTATTATAACAGATGAAAATGCCTTCCATTTTTCTCATTGTTCTTAATTTAGATAGCTTATCTTAAAGAACTGTTAGGAACCTAAACTGAAAAGATAAAACTAAGTTGCTTCGTTAACATTCTCAACATCGCTGAAATGAAACCTTTTTCTAAACAATAAAATAAATTAATTTTAACGTATTTGTTTTAAGGCTCCGTCCTCTCTCTTTTTTTTTAATTAATGTACGTCAATATTTTCCACAAAACATTTTGTTAATATATTAATCATAAATAAATAGACGAATACCTAGGTTTGAAAAATACTCATTTGCATTTGAAAAAAAAAATGAACCTAAGGAATACAGATTGAGATTCAATAAGAAATAATTTTATTTGTTGAAGAGACAAAACCATTCAAATAGTGGACGGTTTTTATAGTTCTCGATTAAGTTTTTTTATTTTTAAAAATTTCACAATAAATGTTAAGATTTATATCTTGTCACATGAAATCTCACACTTTTTTGCTACTTTTGATTGACAACTACTTAAGCGCGAGATTATGAAATAAAATAAAGATCTCATAAGGGAAAAATATATTTTCAACAACAATGAATAAATAGTCAATATTTAAAACAAACAACAAAAAATCACGGAAAATCACTTAAATTTGCAATAACTTTCGAACAAATTGGAATTTCGAAATAAAATTCGCGTTAAGTTCTCAAATAAAAATGGCTCTTTCAGCACACCGAATTTGCATCTGAGCAAGCTACAGATCAACTTAACATGGTATTTTTTTTTACCTACAGGTTTAGAGGTTGAATAATTCGTGAACTATTTGTCGAAACTTAATTTTTTTTTATTCTATTGAACTGCTTGTACATTATTCTACACATCTTTGTAATTTTAATTTCTAAATCGATGCAGTTTTTACACACCAAAACTAAATGTAACGTTTAAGTTAAACACCCAAAACATCGGCGGCCCTTGCAATTTTTTAATACAAATAGATTTTAGCAGAACAGCGCGGTTGACAATTTATTTATTTATTTTTGGCTATGGAACCCTGAATGATCGGCCTTCTCTGCACGAATAACCCTGAAGTTAGAAACGAAGTTAACTTTATTTAATGATATTCTTAAATGAAGACTACTCATTTTTGGAGCCGTGGTGGCTGAGGGGATAGAGCGAGCGTTCGCCTTCCAATGAGGTGAACCGAGTTCGAATCCCAGCGATGGCTGGTCGATACGAATTCCCCACCCACCCCAATGCTGACGTAAAATATCTTCAGTGGTAGATGAATCATGGGTTAGAATCCCCTTCCGTCAGACCAAATGCGGGTTAGTTCCATCAAGAAATCTTCCACGAGGGCAAATTTCTCCTAATACTTGATCCAAGAGTTCCCTTGTCTTCTGTATTAGGTTCAAAACAACAAGGATACGGAGTTAACCCTTTCAGTCCCAGTGATTCCAATTGGAATCATTACATTTAAGATTTTTTATCTGCTTACCTAAAACTCAATTTGATTTGAAATAGGCGGTATTTTAATCTACAAACATTCCTCTAGCGAAATATATTTTTATTTTTCACCTATAAATGGCGGCACTACATGTGTTTGTGATTGAAATGATACTTGTTTCGGTTTTGTTCAAATCCATAAAAGTTATTGAAATAAAATATCTTTTTGAGGCATTTTAAATTAAAGAATATTTTTAAATATTTCATTTTTATTTATTTAAATGTTCATAAATAGTATTTCAACAATTTTTAACAATTTTCATTTTGAAAATTTATTGCTTTTATTTATTGAAAAGTTATGATTCCAAATGGAATCAGTGGGAGTTGAGTACAACTCTATATCATTCTCTAATGCGTTGTTTATTTTGAATTTATATCGTTTTTCTTTGCTCTTTCTTATTACTTTTTCAAGTTTTACTAAGATTTTGGGATAAAAAAGACTTATTTCTTTTTGTCATTATTTTTCCTGATGCCAAAGCAAAAAGCAGAGGCTTTNTTTTCAACACGAACTATTGCGTTAGAGCTTGACATTTGCCAAAAAACAATAGCAAATACTCTCAAACGCATAAATCTAACAGTTAAGTTTAACCGTTGAGTGACTCGCGAATTGACTGCTGAAGACAAGAGCAAGAGAAAAGCGGCCTGTTTGGTTCTGGACAGAATTGTGACCTGTGATGAAAAATGGGTATACTACAACAATACTAGCCGTAGAGGAGGGTGGTCAGCATCCGGGGAATCCGCAAGTTCGGTTGCGAGACGAACGCTAACTAACAAGAAGGTCCTTCTCCGTATCTGGTGGGATTGTCGTGGAATTATCTACAAGGAGTACCTTAAAAGCGGATAGGCTATCAACAGTACAATATACAGCAATATGCTAATCAAAGTTAGCGATGCGATTCGCGAAAAACGAGAAAACGAGCTCAGAAGGAAGGTGATTCTCTTTCATCAAGATAACGCTTGGCCACATGTTAGTGCAATGACCGGCATGACGCTCCACACGTTAGAGTGGGATTTGATGCAACATCCACCATACAGCACAGACATGGCGCCTTCGGATTACTATCTGTTTTCAAATCTGCAGCTGCATCTTGATGGCACAATCTTCCGTTCAAATGACGAGGTCATAAATGAGGTCGATTGCTTTCTCTGCTCGCGCACCCCCCAGTTCTTCGCAGAAGGGAATGAAAAGTTGCCAAAACGTTGGCAGACTATTGTTGATTTGAATGGAGATAACTATTCTCATTAGCTTTGCTGATTTTGTGTGTGTTTGTCATTTTTCAGGATTTTTTTTTCTGGCGGAAAACTTTTTACTCAACCCGATATTAAATAATGGACTGTTGATTGAATATAAATATAGGTTTCAAAAGTATTGCTGGTTAAAAAAAAAAATGTTTAACTCTCGGAACCTTTTAAATCCTTCCACGGAACACCATTTGGGAACTGAGGAACTCCGATTCACCCCCGCCCAGCTACTAAAGCATTTTTTTTTCTTACCCTTGCAATTGAACAGAAATATTATTTAATTATTCCGAAATTTTTTATTGTATTAACACATATTTAGTTCCCGATTCGATTGAGAAAAATCTATAAACCGAATCATATTATCGGTTACCACAGCAACTTGTTGCTAAAATACTTACTTAATTCATTGTAATTATTTAAAGTTGTTAAATGTTTAGAGCCAAGGAGATTGTTTAGCAACAGGTTAATAAATCCTAGAATTTCTTTGCAATCTTAAAATTGTATGTGTGTTAAACGGGATAAAGTTTTGAATTAAATGTAAAAATAAAAAGTAGAATAATAAATTATGCTTATTTACTACTTTCAAACGGTTAACTAAATATACTTAACAAGTGTGAATGACCGAAATGAGTTCATTATTACATAGTCGCTTCGGTAAATGTCTCAAATATATAGTACTAGGTCAAGTTAAGAGCCCGGTATGCTCTATATCAGGGGTTTCCAACTTACATGAGGCCGGGGGCCACAATTAAAAACACAAATCAAATGGCGGGCCGCAACTTTATCAAAATTATTTGTAGGCATCTTTTATATTTGAAGGAACATTAAATATTACTGTCAGAGTTTTACCAAGTTGTACAAAACAAAAGTATTGAATTACAAATAAAAATAAGAAGTAGATTTTTAAAAATATTTAATTGTTAATAATAATATTTTTAAAAATATTAAATAAATAATAAAAATTCGGGCTACAATAACTTTAATGTGCACCTATGTAAATTATTTTAGATTTCTGTTAGCCATCTTTCTTCTTTTAAACATATTTCTCATAAAATACGAATTAATTACTTCCCTTTTTTTATATACTCAAACGTTTTCAGATTTTTTTCCGTTTTCCATTCACAGTATTCTTGTTTTGTTTTTAATTAATTTCTCTCACTTAATTTTTTTTTCTTCTTATTTCTGTCAGTAAAATGTACTTTATTGTATTTATTATTAGTTCAATCATATCTCATATATTCTTGTTCATTTTAGAACCAAAAGATTGAGGAAGCCTTCTAACTATCTAATTATAAATTTAGCTGTGAGTGATATTGTAATGATACACAAGATGATAATTTTCATTTATAATAGTTTTAAAGGAGGACCTGCTGCTGGATCAGCATGTAAGTATACTCAATATAAATCATTACATAGCCAAAAATATTTTTCTGTGTCTTGGCTACTTTTATTTTGATAATATTATTCATGATTTTTCTAGCCTTATTCTGAATTTTTATTGTAAAATTATTATTTTATGAACATGCTGCACATTTAGAAGAAGTGCAATTCTTTAAAATTTCAAGCTGTGGAAATCATTCATATGAGTTATTAAAAAATGCTCAATCGATCAATCAATTGCTCGAGATTGCTTTAAACAAGGATGTCCAAGTGATTGCAGTACAGGAGATGAAATAAAAGGAAGCTGAAAGTAATAGGAAGCAAGTACAGCGCTTGATCGTACGTCTAAAAGGCCTGATTTCTTAGGACAGGACGCCGTCAGCTGGAAATCAGCGCTAACCTCTGATTGGTCCATTTGTGAGTTTGATAGTATACGTCATCGAACGCTCATCTTGAACTACAATTGCCGTCCAACTCAACTGCAGTTGGATTACAACGTGACGTTAACCACAGAAGCAATGGCGGACAACATCCAACAGCACATTGAAATCAGCCA